>NC_039362.1:178759409-179059409 GCF_003573695.1 Papaver somniferum | reverse complement strand
GGTCAATTCTTTGTTTTGCTCGAGGACTAGCAAAACATAAGTGTGGGGGTGTTGATAAGCATGTAAATGCTACATTTTATACCCATATTTATATTAGTTAGGACCCGATATTTTGGCTAACAATACTATTTTAGTGCTTTTGTAGAAAGTACAAGTGAATTCGATCATCCAACGAATAAACAGCAAAATGTGAGACTTAATGGTGTTTGCGACGAAAATGACAAAATGTGGTTGGCCTGGTACTTCCATATATCAGCAACCACAATGATCAAATATGCTGGCCTGGTATTTCTATATATCAGCAGCACTTATTATGCTGGCCTGGTATTTCTATATATTAGCAGCACTTATTATGCTGGCCTGGTATTTCCATGTATCAGCAGCCGGGTTGGCCTGGTATCTCCATGTATCAGCAACCACAATGATGAAATGGGGTTGGCCTGGTATCTCCATGTATCAGCAACCGGGTTGGCCTGGTATCTCCATGTATCAGCAACCACAATGATCAAAAGAGGTTGGCCTGGTATTTCCATATATCAGCAACCAGTCTAGTTACCAAGACAACATAAGGGAGTCGAAATGGTGTCGTGAGCTAAAAGTTTTAAACTTGGACATGGCCTGATCCACTAAATGGAGTTTGCGACAACCATCACTTACGGAACCTTCTGGGGAGAGCTTAATTATTATTGGCTACCAAGGTTAACTATTCTTGGCCAGCACATTTAGTGCATGTTGTGCACCTAAGGGATGATACTCTCTAAACCATTTAAGTGACACATGTGCTGGTGGAATACGTGAGCATTTTCTTCTTAACATTTGAAGTTCGAAAACTAGAGTTTTCTCTACTCCATACCAACACCTGGCGTATTTCAACATCAGTACTTGAAGACGGAATTAATCGCACACTACAAAGAGATGGATTTTGTGTGATGGGTCTGTGTTTGGGAGTAATGGATTCGTGCAAACATACAGGAAGAAGAAGCTCTTGAGTTGATTATGAAGTTGTGTTAGAGGATCAATGGTTCTTGGTGGTGGCAACAATTTCAGGCGGTGATTGTCGAACACACAAAGAGGCTGTATGGAGATGACAGGGAAGACGAGTTACTGCTACTGCCATTGGAGTATGGATGTTCTCACGAGATTGAAGTGGTGGTTGTCTGCCGATTTGGGACAGAAGGACGACAGCAAAATGAAGTGTATGATGTTGGTGCTATGAAAGTGATTGGCTGTTGATTCGTAAAGCTGAATGGGAGATGGGTTCCGTGCAGTCGATTGTGATAGTTGCTCCCGGTGGCTAGACGGAAAGATATTAGAAGTGTTAATGGGTCTCAACTTGTGAGTCAGGCAGTGATTGAATGGGACTTTAGCAGATGACTTTCTCGGTCCGATTAGGGGGTTTCTTTAGGAGTATATAATTCTACATAGAAGAACATAAGAGGAGGAGGGACGACCGGCCGCAGAGCCGAGAATAGGCGGTAAACAGAAGAAGGAAAATGGACACGAGGAGGCGCGGCTACAGGCAGTTGAAGAGAGCCGCAGAGGAGATTAGGGTTTGAGGCTTATTTTCTCCATTTTGATTAGCTACGATTTTATATTCATATTTGTTTATGGTTTTTAAGAAAGTCATGCCTAACTAATTCCATGTTAGGGTTTAGGTAGAATCCAATTTTATTATGAAAACTCTACATTTATATGCTTAATAATTGGTGGAGTATTTAGGGAAAGTGAATATACTCGTTTATTGTTATTTTTCTTTGATTTATTATTATTATTTAGCAAATAATATTTAATTAATTAAGATATTTTCTCTTTTATTATTTAGGTAACTTTTAGAAGTATCTAATAGTATTTATTTTAGTATTTCATTAGTTTAGAAAATATCCATTAGATAAGGTAGTAAGTATTTTTAATAATTAAATAAAATATTTGGTTATTAATTGATAAGGAGTTATCTATATAAAGAGCTCCATGTTTTGATATTAGAGGAGAAGATTTTGATTAATTGAAAAGTAGTATTTTCCTTGAGAGTGGTATCTCGGAAATATGTGGTTTTAGATTTAATTCTATTCAACGCTTCCGCCCTGCATCAGTTGGTATCAGAGCCTGTTGTCTACAATTTCTGGTCTAGAACCTATAAAAAGAGTAATGGTTTGTTGGCACAAATTTGCTACAACTAGAAAATATATAGGGTTCATGACATATGTGAGCAGCTGTTTTGATGGTTACTTTTCGTTTTATGAGATTTTTAAAGGGGCAGTAGTTCGAAGAGCCGCTCTCAGCGATGAGAAAGAGCAAGCGGTAATAGATGATCTAGAACGGAAGGTTAAGGCGCTCACCCTCCAATTGGCTGAAATGCATCATCAGCAAGAGCCCCATCATGGTCCTAGCCTACAGCGAGTGGAGGAAGTGACCGGTGATGAACAAAAAAACTTCCTTGGCGACAAGGAAGAAGGATTTCAAGGAGTTGCACATGATCCACGAGATTCGTTGGAATCCGGATTAAAGCTTGAAATCCCAAGGTTTGATGGCATTTTTTCTTTTTCTGTGGTTGAGAAAAATAATATTGCCGTGGATTGGAATCTACCACCAATTTATGATATTTATCCTGATGATGAGATCATATTATGTTCTAGTTATGTTGATTCATACTCTCTAAAAGCTTTATGTAGTCAGGTGGATCAACGACATCAACTTCACATTTTCAAAGCGCAAATATTTTTGAGTCAAATAGCAATTATGCCAAGATTATTTAAGTCGACGGATTATAAATATTTTCATCGACGAATTATTTATACAAGAACTAATACTGGCAAAATTCGAGGGCGAGTGGAGGAAGTGACCGGTGATGAACAAAAAAACTTCCTTGGCGACAAGGAAGAAGGATTTCAAGGAGTTGCACATGATCCACGAGATTCGTTGGAGTCCGGATTAAAGCTTGAAATCCCAAGGTTTGATGGCATTTTTTCTTTTTCTGTGGTTGAGAAAAATAATGTTGCCGTGGATTGGAATCTACCACCAATCTATGATGATTACCCTGATGATGAGATCATGTTATATTCTTGTTATGTTGGTCCATATTCTCCTGAAGCAGTATGTAATCAGGTGGATCAACGACATCAACTTAACTATTTCGATGCGCAGGTATTTTCCGGTTCAATACTAATTATGTCAATATTATTTAAGTTGAAGGACTATAAGAATTTTCATCGAAGAATTATTTACCCAACTACAAATACTGGCAAAATTCGAGGGCGAATTTTTTTTGAGAAGGGGAGAATGGTGGAGTATTTAGGGAAAGTGAATATACTCGTTTATTGTTATTTTTCTTTGATTTATTATTATTATTTAGCAAATAATATTTAATTAATTAAGATATTTTCTCTTTTATTATTTAGGTAACTTTTAGAAGTATCTAATAGTATTTATTTTAGTATTTCATTAGTTTAGAAAATATCCATTAGATAAGGTAGTAAGTATTTTTAATAATTAAATAAAATATTTGGTTATTAATTGATAAGGAGTTATCTATATAAAGAGCTCCATGTTTTGATATTAGAGGAGAAGATTTTGATTAATAAAAAAGTAGTATTTTCCTTGAGAGTGGTATCTCGGAAATATGTGGTTTTAGATTTTAATTTTATTCAACGCTTCTGCCCTGCATCAATAATGAATATGCAGTTGGTATTGATGTTGTATTTATCTCCTCTGCGAGTTGGTACTCCGCTCTATAAGGAGCAAGCACCTACCACCAAAATAAAAGAAATGAGATGCCAATTTTTATCCTTTCGCTTCGAGAGACCGACACATGATGAATTATTCAAATGATATTTTTCAGAAGGTTAAATGATGTTATAGTACATCTAGCGAGAATAATCAAAAGAAAAGATAAATGTCATCTAATAACAGAAAGATGTCATAACATATAATAACAGGAAGATGTAACATAAGAGGGCCAGTTAGATTGAAACCTTGTCTTTCCCATTGTCATCAGCCTTAATATTCTCTGGGTAGTCTATATGAACTCTACCCTCCTTAATAGTTTCAACAACATCAATGAAAGAAACTATATGAGCCTCGTGTATATTAGCAAAAGCAATCATCAATATTTAAGAAACAAATAAAAACACTTGATAAAACATCCATGGAGACTTATAAACTAACATATAAAGATCAAGAAATAGGACACCTAGTGAAAAGTTTTAAGAAATTACCAGTCCTAGAATATATTTATCCGCCATAAGAAGACCAATACCTAAGCTCCAGGATATTGCTAGGATTTTCAAAAAGTTCAGCGTCTAAATTATTCTCGTCCTGTTTTGGCTTCTTGAAGGGTTATATCCTGCAACAAGCCAATAATGATCAGGCCGTTTTTATCTAAATAATTAGAAGTAAACAACACAAATTCATTAGAGGTTTTTACACATTCAATGTTCTTTATTGAAGAAAAATATACCTCTCGCATCTTTTCAATTTTGGGTAGGGGGATCTGAATTTCACATTAATTTTTGTTGACACTGCAATTATGCGAATAAGCAAAAGTAGTACTCAGTAGAAGGAAGTGAAATTTGATTATCAGATGTTCATATGCAATTACTTAAAGTGAAAAAGACCAAAGAGCTTATGTGTTCCATTGAATAAGTTACTTAAAGCACATTCCAACGCCAATGACAAACTGCCACATGAGGAACTTCATGTCTAAAACTTAAGAAATTCTTAAAATGCATCATGATTTCCCATCAAAATATACCAACCATTGAATAAAGTTCCTTTCAAGGTGGGTAATGAGGATGATGCTATACCTTACCTAAAAACTAAGAAAGCCCAGTACTCAATAACTTAAACCCACCTCACAAACAAGAACAACATCAAACATAGACAAACCAATTGAATAAAACACACAAAAATACGAAGAATCATGAAACTAATACCAATTGAAGATGGGGTTAAATCCTTCTTTGAGAAGTTGCAGCAGATGTTTTCCTCAACCTAAAAGCTCAAATAAAACAAACCAAAAAAAATCAATTGTCAGTTAAGGTTAAAGATCAAAATAAAATTATACTTATATTGCAACCCATATCTCATATCCCTTCAATAAAATCAGTAGAGTTGGAGTTCTTTTTGAACCTTCAAATCAAAAATTCCCATATCAAGCAAGAACAATAGATACAAAAAAAAAAATTAGGGCAACTAATCTACAATAAATCGGAAATTATCTGCTGATGTTCTTTCTTAGAACATATCAAGATTGACAAAACGTGAAAATGAAACAATAAATCCATCGATACAAAATCAGTTTCTGCAAAACCAATTAAACAACTAAACTAACATTAAAACACTAAATCGGTTACAAAAGACTATTTCAAAACCACATTTCTAACCCATAGCCAAAACCCCCAAATTTAGAAATTGAAATCTTAACAAAAAAAAAAACTTCGATACATTATACCTGATGAAATTGATGCTCAAGATCGTAACGAGAATGATGATTTAAAGAACAAAATGTTGAAATGAGTTAGGATAAAGCTTTGAT
The DNA here is from genome assembly GCF_003573695.1 of Papaver somniferum. NCBI lineage: Eukaryota > Viridiplantae > Streptophyta > Magnoliopsida > Ranunculales > Papaveraceae > Papaver > Papaver somniferum. Next base: position 179,053,879 of record NC_039362.1, on the reverse strand, counting down.
TTCTAACAGTGATTTTGATTCTGTAAAGTAGAAACTATTTATATTTTTCTATGGTTCTTGGGGTTTTGTTGATTTTTTGTATGCAAACCAAATCAAGGGAGAAGATGAAGAAGAAGGTGTTGTTGTGGTGACGGAAGTAGTGGATGGTGGTTGTGTGGTCTGTGGTAGTGATGGAAGTGAAGAAGAAATGATAGTTGCAGTTTCTCTGTCGAGCAGAAGAGAAAGAAAAAGAAAAATGATGTTCGGTTAGGGAGAAATATTAAAGAGATGAAGAGATAAGGAGAACGGGGAGAATGGATGCCTTGAGAATTGAACCACAGAAAGTACTAACTAGGCTCACTGGTCAAAGTGTGGGTTGGTGAAAGAGGAATAAAATAATAGTAATACTTTTCATTCAACGACCAACTTTGGCGCTCCATGTTGTATGCAGGATTTTTTATTAGATCTTAGACCGTCTTGACCGGTCCATGGTCAATTGACCATCATTGAGAGTCGCGGATGTGGGTCAGAAAAACTACCTTTTACGCTAGTGATCACTTGGATTTTTGGAATGTGTTAGAGCATAACTCGGTTGAACCCACCAAGCGTTGGTATGTCAAGTTTGGTTGTCATATTTTAGTGAATCAAAAATCATTTAAAGAGTCGCTTGATTATTTACTTGAGTCAACTTCCTATAGGCTAGCTAGAAAGTTACTAGGATATGGGACTTATAAGTATTACGTGAAGACTTGAAGAATGTGAAGAAGTAAAGAGCTACAACAACAACATCATCCTTCCACTTGAGGTTAGTAATATTTGACTTGATCTGTTTCATTCTTAACTGCGAAGCTGTAAATGATTATATTCTAGTTAGACATAGTATTAAGGAATTACAATACGAACTATAACGTCTATCTTTTGAACTTCGTATATAAGACATCGACATAATCATATGAATGCTATTGTGATTATGTGTATGGGTATGGGTGAAGATTTCGTCCTAGGAAACAATGTTTTACATTCGTTTAAAGGAAGTACAATTCATAAACTTCTGTTATGAATCGAAAGGGAAATCGCTAGGCTTATTCGTAATGTTATTTATTACAAATATTTGGATTACCAATATTTGTGTTTAGTATAACCTCTCATAACTTGTTTATGTATCTTGGTAAAACTATTCACAAGGCCTGACTTTTGTATTGGTATGACTTTTATTAGTGAAACCGATCTTCAGTAATCACCTGAGATGGTATGATCGATATTGGTAATTGGTGTGACCATTACTAGTCATTGGGTAACCGATCCTAGAACTTGGTTGGGACTAATCACAAGATGTGTAATCGATCCTTGTAGTAGGTTAGCAAGTTTTAGTAATTGGTGTGACTGATCATATTACTTATGCAACCGAATACAAGTTATATACCATATATATGTGGTAACAGATCCTAGTACCTAGTCAACCAACTTTTGGTAACTAGTGTTACCGATCCTAGTACCCACATGGAGGTAGAACCGAAACTTATTTGGTAGAACCGTTAAACCCATGAATGGTGATTGAATGTTTTTTGATCAATCACATAGTTCTTGGAAATCAGATGAACCAATTCTAAACTCGTTTAGAAGTGTGGCAAATCGGTTACAAGATTGTAAATATGAAAAAGGATTTACAAAGTAAAAATGTCCACATACTTTGAACATGTGCAATAACTCTTACCTTTTATTGTTCAAAGATATTTCTTAATAGCTAAAGGAAAGAATCCCAGATCGAAATAAATTGAGAATCTTTTAATTTTATATGCTTTATATGCTTTTAATTTCCAGCAATTAAAATGCATATCTTTAGAAAATAAAAATTAGTAATGTGCATTTACCAGTTGGAGATTTCCTACTGAGATTTCGGTTAATATTTGGACAGTGCATCTCTAGGAATTATGAAAACCGTTTTTGGCTTTATTGCATATCTTTGAGAATATTCGGTTTTGGAAATTCCTTAGTGTCCAAACTTCCTTGGTCTATAAATATTGAAGTTTGCATTTCGAGCAAACGAATCCTCAGAGCCAGCAAAACTAGTTGTGTTGTTACTGGTGGAGTCGTCTATTCAGAGAGGAAAGTACGCTAATTAGACGAAATCTATTATGACCGCTTGTTTTAATGACTTCTTTGGGATTGGGAAGCTCTACGAGTACCGTTGGTGGGAAACTAGATAATTGCAGTTTATTATTAGTTTTCGATTGATTTAATTGACTAACGGCGGTTGAACTTTGATTGCACCTAGTTTGTTTATTCTTGAAAATCTTCTCTTCTGATATAAGATTCACTCAAACTAGATCGAAGTTTCGACAAGGATCTTTAGATTGTTTGTAGATCTAAAGACGTCTTGTGATAATCCATTGATAACGGACTCCGTTCTGTGTGTGATTGATCACAAGAGATTCAAGTTGATTGTAAGCAGGTGTTTATTGAAGATCTAAGAAAATTTGAAGACGAAGAAGATTTCTGATTTGGGTTCATAATCTTTGGTGTGCACAAAACTTGATCGGCTGGGGATCCAACTATAATTGGTTTATCTTTGTGATAACCTTGATTGATTATTTGAGTAGATCGACATCAATACGTTTCTTTGTGATTCGAAGTATTCATTGCAAAGTCTTGACAATTACCTTGGTAATTGTTATTGGATAGATCTAAGAACCTGACAAAGGAGTTTATTGGGATAAACGGAAGAGCCTTTTGTCAAACTCATATCACGTTGTTTGAAAAGAGTTGTTACCGAACAGATTTGTTGTTCCTTTAATGTTTGGAATACGAACCAAAGGAATTGTTCCAAGTGCATGACTTATTGCAAGTTGGAGGCGCAGGGATACATACGGAACTAGGTGAACTATATGTTTAGTTTCTTGGTCTCAACTATACGAAGTTGGTTTAGATTTTGTATAGTGGCTTAATCTTGAGAGTATTCAATTCTGGACAAGGTCCCGAGGTTTTTCTACATTTGCAGTTTCCTCGTTAACAAAATCTTTCTGTGTCTTTTACTTTTCAATTTCCGCAATTATAATTGTTTTTATTATAATTAGAAGTAAAATACACAAACGTGAATTCCTATTTACTTGATAGCAATCCTATTGGGTTTGGTTAAGTCCTAACCTATTATCAAGTAAACATACTTCGTTGTTGTATTATCTCGATCTTGTGTCCATAGTCAATCACACAAGTTATCTTGTTATCGTATTGTCTCGATCTCGTATCCATAGACGATCACATGAAGTGTGAACCGATTAGTTGTATTGTCTCGACTCAGTCCATAGACAATCACTTTCAGAGAAAGGACTTATAGGTGGAAAAGTTTTAGATTGAGGTATATTTGGGTACCCTCGTCTTTTCAGAATGAATATGTAATCATACTCATTCTATGATCGAGTATGCCATACGATTGTTAACAATCGAAGGATGTTATATAACCATATGGACCGATTCTAGAAGTTAAGAAATCAAATACTATACAATCGGTTTATATGAACATTCACATAATCCGATTTTACAAAAAAAAAAAAACGGAAAAAAAGAACAACATACAAAAAACTTGGTATTTCTACCATACCTGAATCTGGGTATATGGGCATGGACATCAACTGATTCTGGTTAAATATTCATCAACCAAACATACATACAGAATAATCGGTTGACGTGGTCATGAACATAGACCGATTGTTGTAGGAATCGGGAAATATGGACATGAACGTCAACCGATTATGATCAAACACAGAAACCCAAGATTTTTGTAATTTTGATCTTTAAATGCATTAATCAATCACAAATATAATTAAGCGTAATGGGTTGCAATCGGCTATGTTTAGCTTGATTTTTTTTAATGAAAAAGAGATGATGAAATTTTCTTTAAATCAATTGATGCAGTTAGAATCCATTTATGAAGTTAGGTTTCAATTTTAGTTTATGAGGGAAATGATTCCAGTTTTGCAAGCTTTTGAATACGTTTAAAATCTATAAGGATAAGGGTTAGGATATAATTTTAATAATGAGGGTAACTTAGTATTTTTACCTAGTTTAGACATCCCTTATCTCTTTCTCTAGGTTGCGTGAGAACATCGATAGTCCCCAAATAATCCACCTAGGCCCCAAACTAGGAAAGTTATAGTACGGAAATGAATTCTTGATGGAAACCTTGTGGCGGAGTTCGCTGCATAGAAAGGACTATCTTTTAAACATGGAATGCTACTTATGATGTTTAATATAGCATTGTCTCCACTAATGAGGGTGCTTATAATCGTTATAGAAGTGTTTATTTTATATCGTTAGAAATCGATTTTAAGAACCTAGGTAGGTTATAACGTTTTTAGGGTTATGTGCTTAGAACACCATCGGAAACGAAGGTGGGAGGGCCTCTGATCTCCAAACCATTACCTTCAAGTTTTGCTTCGATTGTTAGAGGAGTACAAAGCTTTTCTCTCAAATTTTATGTTCCGGATGTTCGTTCGCTTAACAAAGATGTATAAATTTTTGATGGGGGTAGAATTCGAAGGGGGTGTAGGGGACAAATAGAATGACTGTTTCTAACAAACGAAATAGAGTATTTTTGATGTTCAATCAATTTACGCGTCTTATTCTTTCTCTTCTCTAAATATCTTAAGTTGCGCTTGGAACCAATTTACATCTTTAAATTGCGCTTGGAACCAATTTAAAGATGAGAGACTGATTATTAGTTCTATATACATAACTCGAGGTTACGAGCTCTGCTTACTTAGCCGCTCACTCGAACTGTAGTTCTCGTTTTATAAATCATTAAATCAAGTTATTTCAAACATTGATTTTGGTCGAGGTATGTGGTTTTGCTTTGGAAGGAGAAATCTTCAATTATATTTTCCTCTCGCAAACAAATTTGTCTTCAATCCCTACCCGTGTCATTAAAAGAACATGGATCAACAACCTTAATCACACCAACAAGAACAGTGGGCCGGGCTTCTTAGGTTTAAACTAATCTATATTAGTTGATTTCAAAATCTCATTATCTATCACCATCAACATCAAGATCAATGAAACCCCCAAAAGATGCTCTAATTCGTATATAATTTTCATCTTAAATCATTTCTTTTTTGTTTTACCTTTTTTTAAAATGGGGTACGTGAATGAGAAATTAAAGTTTTCAAGATTAATGGTTTCATATTTATTTGATCTGCAGAACATCATAACTTTAATTTGTAAGATCTTTGAACTACCAAGATCGATTATTTTTAGTAGCAGACAAAAATAACCTTATAATCTACATTGACAGAGCTTTTGTTAGTTTACAAACAGTTAACAAAATAACCTTATAATCTACATTGACAGAGCTTTGTTAGTTTACAAACAGTTAACTACAGAGACACGTGGCGTCATTCTATTTGTCCCTCACGGCCCCTTCCAAATCTGCCCCCATCAGAAAATTGATGTCATATTGAGTTTCATCTTGGATTTTTCTAACTATTAGAAGAGTTTTTTGTGCTGTCATTTACTAATGCAATAAAAACCTATTCAATATATTTGCAACTTTGATAGCTTCTTTACGGGAAGGTGGCTCTGTAACTACACTTTCATCTTCGACTTCCACATCATCACTTTCGTCTTTTCCCATGACACTCTCAATTATTTCTTCGCCAATCAACAAATCTGAAATAATATCCTTTTGAGGACAGTTTAAAAGAAATTCAACATCCATTTCAATGTGATTATTCAATTCATTGATTAAATTTTGCAATTCTCTAGTTCCTTTATTATCTAACGCCTTACTTGGATTCTTTGATATGGTGTCATCCATTGAACGAATCTCGTAATGCCTAAAATAATTTGCAATGGAATAAGGTGTATTAGTTCATTTTGGTGATTTTTTTATTTTTAGAATTAAACTATTTTTCGATAAACTAACTAATATATAATTTAATAATTATTAATTTATGCGGTTATTTAATATCGTGATAAATATATAAATATTGCCGGTCTCGACGCTATTATTTTATAGGGGTTATACTGTATATGTTACTTAAAAATACAAAACTATTTATTGATCGAAAGTAAAAATAAGTCATACAAGTATTCTATGTGCAATTATGTGATTTAAAACTTCAAAGTCCAGTGTATAAAACTTTGAACCATAATAAGTGCGATTTCGATACAACATGGGATTCACCTAATACATATATAAATCTTGGAATCATTTTTTCGTAAAATTGAGTATAAATATATCATGCAAGTGATGGTATTCTCACAACCACTGGGTTGTTTCTAGTTTAAAATACAGTATTTAATTCCTATATATCATCCATCCTGCATTCTAGTGGATTGAAATCACTGGGCTGTTTCGCAATATCCTTCGTATAGGTACTGTACCTTGGGGACATCTTTCTACATGAGTTTAAAAAAAGGATGTTCCAAAATGATCTCGTATTCCAAGTAGTAAAGGCGGAATAAAGGCGCGGTCTAATGACTCGTCGCAAATAGACTGCTCTGATACCATATTAGAATATGACATCTAACTCAAAATCAATTGGTTATGAGTGGAGAGGTCGTAAGAGATTATAAATCGCAGGATCTTAGATGTCCAGACAATGTGAGACTAATAATCTCAACAAATAGCAATAAAGACGAGCTATTTTTGGTATGAAATCATTAATACAGGGTTTAGATTTTCTCATTAAAAAACAAATCTAATGCAGATATGCCACTAAAGAGTCACCTTTTATGATTGATGTTGCAATGACTTACAAATGGGATATTGGGACAAAAACTAGAAATTTTTAGTGCGACACATTTCAAATCAATACTTAGCTTAGGCTTCCCAAGCCCACTCAATATTTGGATTTAGCCCATATAGCTCCACATAATGCCAAAATGTTTAGATTAGCTCATTCTGCTTGCTGATATTTGAGGTGATTCATGCTTTTTTTTTTTTTTTGGCTCGACGAAGACTAAAATGAAGTGTATTCGGAATTTTTTACACAAAATTAATTAAAAAGAACAAAATCAACAATTTCCGTATGAAAAGGACATTTAGGTTAATTTTTTTACTGTTTATCATGATATGCGGGCTTAGGCGAGTTATATACCCCTGTTTGAACCAAGTATCCGATCTGAGCTAGTATACTTACGATAGTCTCTCTTAATCGTCCATGAAAAGACTGATTACCAGCTAGCTGGTGTCTGTGTTACATAGCGCACGCGTATTGGATTTTTTTTTCTGGCTGTCTTCTTCAATCTCATCCCACTATAGTCTGCATAATTAAGAACAATTTTTTGGGATCATGGTTTTTTTTTGGGACCATGGTTTTATTTTGGGTAAAGACATTAGAAGTAAATCTAGGTCACACCTTATCGAGATATTTATATTAATACCTAAATTACCCTCCTGATTAATTTTGGGTGATGATTAGTTAGTGTAATGATTAGTGAGATGATTAAGTTAAAGATAATTAGTGAGATTAAAAATAAGATGGTTTTTTTTAAAAGAAGTAGAAGAGAGAGTAAAGTTAGAGAAGATGAAGAAGGAAAACATGAAAAACGATGAATTTTACCAACCACAACCGGAGGAAGGGTATTTGGGTACCCAAGTATGCTTCAAACTTAGATAATGTTGGTTGAATTGCTCCAAACTTTCAAAAAAAATGAAATTTTTTATGTAGATTTGGGCCAGTTCGGTTACCATATGTCAAGAACATGTAACCGAACACATCTGAAAGTGTAGTTCGGTTACGTTTTCCAAACACGCAGGTTACCGAACTCGCTCGTTAACGGAGCTTTTGGTCGTACAGTGTAATGTTCGGTTACCTAGGATAAAATGGTAGGTAACCGAACTTTGAACTTAACAATTTATTTGGGTACATCTTGTGTGTTCGGTTAGTTCGAAAACTTCAACGCAACCAAGTTTCCAACTGAACTGCAGGTTAAAAGTAACCTACTGTTAGAAGTTCGATTGGTTCGCAAACTTCAACATATTTTGCGAATCAACCGAACTGGAATTATATATGCATATATGCAATTAGGAAAACGTTCGGTTACTACGAAATTTATTTCTTGGCGAATTAGGTAGAGTTCGATTACAAAGAAAACTTAATATTTTTGCGGAACCGAACTTGTGGACTTCTCATTATTTTCGTAAACTAAAGTTCGGTGATATCCTTATTTTGCGAAGGAACCGAACTTATGGACTTGTGTTGTTCTAATACAAGGAGTTCGGTTAAACGTATTTTTTTGTGAATCAACCCAACCCTGAGTTCGGTTAAGAAAAAATTAATTCGTGATAACCGAACTTTTCTCTGAAAAAAAAAATCTTCCATTAAACCTCTCTGCAACTTCCATTTTCAACTCATTTTAACGATTACTTCTCATTTATTCAACCAAAAACGAATGTTTTAAATTATGCTATATATATAGTGGGTTTGTGAGAATATCTTTGTTAATGTTTTAAATTAAGTTATATATATAGTGGCGGTGGTGGTTGGTGGTGGTGGTAATCGTTGGTTGGTGGTGGTGATAATTGGAGGTGGTGGTGGTGGTAATCGGTGGTTGGTGGTGGTGATAATCGGAGGTGGTGATGGTGGTAATCGGCAATGGTGAGAGGTGGTGGTGGAGGAGGTGGTGGTGGTTATATATATACTAATTTCTCTCTTGTTTTTAATATTCTTAAAGATGATTCATACACATACCATCCATCCAACATGTATTCTGTTGCATTGATTATCCCAACCCGATCTTAAAGAAATTTCAGCTAAGCTATATTAGTCAACGCCCACATTTGGTGTCCAAATACTCATCTTTGCACTAGCTCCAAATAGTGTTTCACCTTCATTTTTATATAAAATTCCTGCAAAGTGGGGAATAAATTATGAACATTAGAAAATGGAAAACTGAAAACCGACTTGAAATAAAATATATAAAGCTTGGAATAATGAGACAATAATGATGCAAAATATATGATTACCTTTTCTTGTGTAGTGGCATCCATCGTTTTAGATATGGGTTCAGTTGATAATGACAAATATTTGACTCTAATTAAATTTTCTTTTCGTGTCCTTCGTATGGGCACAGTTCCTTTCGGACACTTCTGTACGTGAGTCCGAAAAGTTGATGTTTTCTTATCACCTTTCAGCTCCGAATTTGGTGGCATCTGAAAGAAAAAGATTCTGAAGTAAACTTATGGAGAAAAAAAGAAAAAAGTAATCAATATATTTGAGACAAGTGAAATCGCAAACTAGAAAAAAAAATGTAAAGGCATCAAACGAACCTGAAATTTATGACTTTTATGGTATTTGAGCAAAGGATGATCAAATGCCGGTTGCTTGTAAAAGTCGACACAATCGTAAATGTAACCCCATGACGACTATTGAAATAACAAACGATTATTAGGTGCATTGTTAGTAGATATAAATATCAATACAAGAAAATAACAAATTGACATATCATGACTTTAGTTTAAATCCTACATAAATTGTCTTGATAGGAGGTTTATTAAGTAAATTCAGTTGTCTTTCTAACTCTAAGTCTTCTTTTGATATGCTTTGTCTTCCATCAACTTCTAAACTCAAAATAAAAACGATGACTGAAAAGACCGAGAAAAAAATATAAGTTCCCATTGTGAGTTTGTGTAACTATCTGCCAAGCTACTGGTGTTGAGCAACAGTTACAAAAGCCTATTTAAACTATTTTGCTACTTGGTGAAATAAATATTAGTAGATACTCTAGATTTTCAATCATAAATACATGACTACGTTTTCAAATTAAAATCAGATCTAATACAGATTCTCCTTGTAATACGTAATAAACGAAAAAAAATAAAAAAATACTAAAACACGAGTTGCTATCTAGTTTTTTAGTGATGACAAAAATAAAAAAATATTGTACGTAGGATCGAGCAAGAGAGAGGAGGGCAGAAACGCGGAAGCAATAAACGACTACATTGATAATCAATTCGGTGTACAATTCTCATGGCTCAACAACCTAATTATAGTTTCACAAACTTGACGATCACTAAAAGTAAATTTTGATAACAAAGATCAAACTCTATACAAAAACACTTTCCTAACATAAACCAAACTCTAATACAACTCTTCTTGTGAAAGGACAATAGCCCACATTGCAAGATTCCGTATAATTAACTTAAATATATTATGGAATGGCCGCTCCACTCATTGCCAATTGATTTTGAGTTGGATGCCCGCAAACTTTAACATGGGATCATAGCTAAGTCCCAGACCCAGACCTGCGTATGCCGGGTGTAGGCCGAGTTACTGGACGAAGTGTTAACCCCAACACCCCCCCCCCCCCCCACCCCCCACACACATGGTTTAGTCACTAATTTGTACACCTGTTTCCGATTGACTGGCTACTCGTATGTAGGTCCACGTGTAGGCCGCGTGACTGGCCTTACACGTGAGTGGACGTATGCAAGGGCAATAGTCTCACATTGCTAGATTTCGTATAATTAACTTAAATATAATATGGAAGGGCCACTCCACTCATTGTCAATTGGTTTTCAGTTGGATGCCCGCAGACTTTAACATGGTATCAGAGAAAGCTATTTGTGTCGAGTCATTTGACCGAACCTTTATACTCCGCGTCACCCGTATTATTGTCCACGTGTTAGACCCAACGAGGTTACATGTGAGGGGGCGTGTTGAGATTATTAGTCCCACATTGTCTGAGTTATCTAAGATCCTGCGGTTTATAATCCTTCGGACCTCCCCACTCATTGTCAATTTTAACACTAATGCTGCTTCGATTTTGGAAACATTAATAGCCAATGATCATTTATATTTACGGATGGATTCTAGGAAAAAAAAAATCACATCTGTTTAGAGGCAAATAATTATTTTTAAAGATCAAGTGAGCAATACATCTGTGCTGCGGAGAAGCGTATCTTCGTTCATGTCTGAACAATAAAAAGTTTTTTTTGGTTCTTTTTTTGTTTCTTAAACGTACAGCATGGTATTGACATAGAGAAGCAGACTTGGTGGTTGATTTTTTTGCTAAGGTTGCATAGTTACAATAAATGAATATATAGGTCAAGTGAAGTTGTATGGATTCCTAATCCCTTCCAGGAGAGCTTACTCTAGGTCGGTTAAGCCAAGTTGTTTGTTTAATGCACTCTGTACACTTACCTCTTTTTTTCAGTCATAAAAGAGAGATTGTTGAAGAAAATTTTAACTAAATCTTGGACTGATGGACGACAAAACAAATATTTTCCTTATGGGTTAAGTGACAAAATGCACCAAAATGGACCCCGAAGTTGTGAAATCGCCCCGGACATTAGGAAAAAGATTAAAATGTCTCATTCCGTTAGATTTTATGTTAGAGAGAGTAAAGTAATCGAAATTGTCCTTAAGGGTACATTGTTCATAATTCAGGATTCAGTGTTTAAAATTCAGGATTCAGGGCTTAGGGTTCAGGGTTTGGGGTGGTGCGGTGGTGGTGGCGGTAGTGGTGGCGGTGATGGTGGTGGCGGCAATGGCAGTGATGGTGATAGTGGCGGTGGCGGTGGTAGTGGTGGTGGTGGTGGAGGAGGCGGTGGTGTTGGTTGTTCTAGTGGTAGTGGTGGTGGCGGTGGTGGGGATGGTGATGGCAGTGGTGGTGGTGGCAGCGATTGTGGTGGGTGGTTGTTCGTTTGGTGGTGGCGGTGGTAGTGGTGGATTGGGGCGTTTTGATTAAGAAGGATAAAGATGGAATTTCAAAAATCCGTTGACTGGTCATGATGTCCAATTTTGATCAAAATGTCCCAAAACTAACGGAATGGAGCATTTTAATCTTTTCCCTAACGTTCAGTGCATTTTCACAATCTTGAGGTCCATTTTGTGGCATTTTGCCACTTAACCCTTTCCTTGTTCGCATAATGAAAACAAGCACGTTACAACACACAAGCTAACTAGCACTTTCCGCCAGGTCCTCCATATTGTAAGCTATGTCGTCGACCAGCTTCTTCGAGAAAACCATAATAATTCATATCATATTGTTCCTTACAACCAATAACATCTATCGTCCTTTTATAATTAAGATCTAAAAGGGTACCAGACGCATCATTATATTGCATTTGTGTAAAATAGGCAGCTTGCCTAAAATTTTCATTCGGAAACTGACCACTTCCCATTTCAGGAACGTGTCCATCTTCATTGCTCTTTGAATGTCCTCCCCAGTATATGCGTTCGACACCAATGTCACTCAACCGAGGAACAATTTCTGTTGGCCAGTATCCAACTTTTGTGCCTTGAATTACATACCACCATTTCTTTTCCGATGAATCCTACAGTTTGATGTGAAACACAGAAATCAAATTAATATCATCCCATATGGTATAGTTTACACCATTTACAAACAGAAAAATAATGTATACATGCATGTGTAGCTTTCATTATTTCATGGAATAAAGGCTCTTAATTACAAATAAATTTCACGAATCTTTTTTTTTTTGTCGGAAAAGAGATTATATTAGCATCTCAGCTGCACTTGACTTATATAACAAAAACGTAGATTAATTAATATGGTTTACTTACCAGATATACATGGGATTGGACTTCAACAACATCGCCTCCATAAACAGATATGGCTTCGTAAGGCAAGTCAGGAGTAAATCGACCGTCAACTTGAACAAAACCAGGACAAAGAGTATTATAGCATCCTGTCTGTTGGCCATTGTCTGCCTGTCAAAATAAATTACGTTGGATTGTTTTTCGATAAACCAAGAAAGAAACATAAAGATAGAACAATATTTGTTAATAACTATAAACGATAATATTGTTAAAACTTACAGTCCAGTAGGTAAATTGTCGAACATTGGTGTCATTTCCGTAGAACAAGGGATTCACCTAATAAATATACATAAACTTTGAAGTCAAGTTCGATGAAAATCAAGTATAAATAGATCGTACAACAAGTATTAGTTGAAGTTGTGCCGAACTTTTCTTTGCCTCTTGAGATTTTTTTTATAACTGATTTGAAACAAATGGAATTTATTTATCACGTACCATCCATCCAACATGTATTCTATTGTATTGACGATCCCAACCGGATCTTAAAGAAATTTCCGCCATGCTATATTCATCGAGGTTCACGTTTGGCTTCCATATGCTTATGTTCGCAGTTGCCCCATGAAATGTTTCGCCATCATGTTGATACACAATACCTGCAAACTAAAGTATTCTCGAGGCAAATTAACAAATGACATGAACTGGAATATATATACCTTAGAACAATGTGATACAAATTACAAAATATTCTTACGTATTCGTTTTTAGGGGCAGACATGGGTTCAATTGACAATGAGGAATACTTGGCTCTGATTAAATCTTCTTTTCGTGTCCTTCGTATGGGTACCGTTCCTTGTGCACAACTTTCTACTTGAGTTTGAAAAATTGGGGTGCCACTCTCACTCCTACCTCCTTTCAACTCTGAATTTGGTTTCATCTGAAGAAGAAACTCCGAACTACTTATATTGGAAAGACAGAAAAAAGGAAAAATTCAAAAATAATTTTGTTTCTTAATTTATCAGTATTACTAGTCTAGTCTGTAAGAGGCTACATTAACAAGAAAGAAAAAGTCAAATACATATAATGACATTAAACGAACCTGAAATTTATGATTTTTGAGCAAAGGATGATCAAATGCAGGTTGCTTGTAAAAATCGATGCAATCGTAGATATCACCCCATGACGACTATCATGTAAGAAACAATTAGTAGATGCACTGATAGTATATATGAATATTAATATAACAAACAATCGTTAAGTTTGCACATGAATGTTAGTTTAAATCCTACATGAATCGTCTTGATAGGAGGTTTGTTGAGTATCTTGAGTTGTCTTTCGTACTCTAAATCTTCTTCTATGGATATGCTTTGTCTTCCATCGACTTCTAAAAAATTCAAATTCAGAACGAAAACCATGGCTACAAAGACTGAGAGAAGAGTGTAATTTTCCATTGTTAATTAATGGTGCAACTATTTGCTTACTAGTATTGAGCAATGGTTACAAAAAATAAACAAAAACCTAGGTGCACTATTTAACTAATCGGTGTAACAAATACTCCTATAAGATACTTATTTGGGATATGCAATCATAAATGCATGAAATAGATTTTATAATCAAATCAAAATATAATGCAGATTTACCATTGATTCAAGAATTACTTTTTATAAATGAGTTAGAAGTGTCTTGCAATGTGCACTATTTAACAAATCGGAGTAACAAATAGTCATATATGATATTTATTATGGATCTGCAGTCATAAATGCATGAAATAGATTTTTTAATTAAATCAAAATCTAATGCAGATTTACCATTGATTTAAGAATTATTCTCTCTGTCCCAAATTAGTTGAGCTAGTCATTTTCAAAATTTGCCCCATTAATAATTGACTTTATATCATTTGATAGTCATGTTTATATTCATTATGTAGATGTTTCAAAATGCTATTCGTAATATAGTTTGAGAGATAAATATTTTTCAGATTGTACTACTAGCTCAACTAATTTGGGGACAGAGGTAGTACTTTTTATAAGCGAGTTAGAAATTTCATGCAAGGTACATAACCCCAAAATAACATATATGGTGGCATGGTGTTCATATAATGGAGTGAGATAAATTTCCTTTATTCATGGATCCTATATTTTATGGCACTAAAAAACAGAAGGTCTCCTGGGACGGTCAAAAAAGCATCCCAAGAAGTGAAAAGTCGTCCCAAAAAGGTCCCCTAGGGACGGCTTTGCCTTCTAGGGACGGTTTATTTCGACCGTCACTAATACTATTTGGGACGGCTTGTTGCTGTAGGGACGGTTTTAAATCCGTCTCAAATGCTTTTCGAAACCGTCCCTGGATGCAAACTCCAACTGTCGCATATACCCAATATTAACGCCTGTAAAGCGCTGCTAAATTTTGAAAAATTGGAAACGAATTTTTTAGTTTCTTTGGCAGGATGCCTTCCCCATTACCCTTTTAAACATTCATTCACAGAGCATTTTGTCCCAAAATACATTCTCATTCATGAAATCAAGTTCACAAAAATGATTCAGATATTTACAATAAGTCTCATCATACAAAGAAAAAAAAAATCCACAAAAACAACCAAAAGGTGATGTTCTCAGACTACCAAAGTTGTACACAGCTTGGAACATAGATGGTGCACCATCTCAATGCATGTTGGATCATCATAACTATTAACCAACGAAGCAGCATCTCAGTTACCGTCAGTATACATACTTCAGTCATATGTCAGGTCACACAGGCGAAGTTGAAAGTGCAGCAGATAGTAAAGGAATAACTACAAGACCAAGGGTTTACAGAATCACACCTTTCAATTCAAGCATAAGGTTGCGGTCCTTGCGGAGAAACTAGCCCAACTCTGAAACAGGGAGAACACCAACAATAGAGAAGTAGCAACAAATGTCAATACCTGATAACTAATGTCATTCATGCAGCTCTGCACTTCTACACAATAACAAACAATATTCGCTGAATTGCTCCCAGTTCTCTGCATCGTTGACATTCATTATCAGATTCCCTGGGGCATACAAATTTGAAAAGGAGAGGCCTGGAGGTTTATCATAACAGAGATTTTAGTCCTAAAATAACATACACATTTAAGAATGCAAATCTCATAGCTAGTAGTGAAGATAACAGATCCACTACTTGGCTAAACTCTCATATGAATATCATGTCTCCAGATTGTTCTGCTTAAGGGTATCTCGTACTTAAGGGTATGTACGACCAAACACGGTGAAACTGTGGGCCAGCAGAATTTTTTGCGTGGGACAAAGATAACGTAGAATTTTTCAATATTTTACATGAAGTTCACAGTACCAACTACATAAGAAATCCCGAAGTAAATCTATCCATACTTGAGACAGTAAATCAGCTGCTATATGAACCGGGCCGGCATGTTTATCAGCAAAAATCAGAACTTCAGATGGGCCAGCAGGCATGTCTACTGAAACCATTCGCTTCACTGTTCTGCATCAAGGAAAATAAGAATGTGAGAGGTACCTCTGAGATTCAAGCGATGATATTAAGAATTGGACATAGATAAAGAACATTTAAAACATGAAGACAAATAGTTTGGTATAAGAAGAAAACGCAGAATGAGAAACGGTAATGGAAGTTCCAAGTGCTTAAATAGAGGAGATGACAAGAATACCTAGAAATCATTTTTGCAGCTGTGACTAACCGATTTCCAGGTCCAAAAATTTTCTCCACCTACAAAACAAATAAGAATGTGATGGTACAGATTAGGCTCTAATAGAGGAACACCACATCTAGTTTTCATACTACATATTTTGACAAAAAAACAAATATATTACAGTCCACAACTTGATGAAATTGGTTTCACCAAGGGTATATTCTGATAAAAATTGAGGTATATCAATGTGTAAACTAGATGAAACTGATTACATCCTTCCCACCAAATACAACCAAAAAAAAAAGTTTCATCCATGTTTAAACTTTGATGAAAACAATTTCAACTCCATCCAAAACACGATGAAACCAATTTCATCCAAACCAAATTCAATCAATTTCAGACTAGATTTTACATAAGCTTAATCTATATGAAACTAGTTACATACAAACAAAATTCAATGAATTTTAAACTGGATTTTACAAAACTTAAACCAACATGAAACCAGTTTAATCCAAACCATTTTCAATCATGTTTTAAGTTAGATTTACACAAGAAGAAAAAAACAGAATGAAATTTCATTCATAAAAATGATTCATTTCAGAAAATTAAGGTAGCTAACATCAATTCGTGTGAATTGATGAGTTCTGATAATAAAATCATGAAAAAGAATTAGGATCGAGAAACTTACCAGTGAAATTGATGGAAGAGAAAATCCTAGTTTTGGTTTGAATGAATTTGAGAACTCTCTATTTAATTAGGGTTGTCGGTGTTTTGTGGTAGTGGTGATATCAATGTTGACGATGATGTTGATGTTTGCGGTGGTGGAGGGAGGTGGTGGTGTTGGTTGTAGTTGCTGTAGATGCTGATGTTGGTGGTTGTAGTATTGTCGATGGTTGCGGTGGTGAAGGAAGGTGGTGGTGTTGGTTGTAGTTTGTTGTAGATGTTGATGGTGGTGGTTGTATTATTGTCGATGGTGGTGGTGGTAGATGTGGTTATAGTTGATGATGGTGGTGGTGGAGAAAGAGAAGATCGAGAGCAGAAGAAGAAAGCAATGGATCCGGTGGAGAGCAGTTGAAGAAGGGTTTTGGAGATAATTGGTGGTGGTGGTGGTGGTGAAATTTTTTTGAAGAGAGAGTTTGATTTTCCACAGTGGTGATAGCAGCGATGGAGAACGAGATCTTGTTTAAACTTTTTTCAGATCTGGTTTTTGTTCGACGAAGAAGACGAGAAGAAATGATGTCTATGAAGGGCAGTAACGTCTCCCCCATTAAAAGATACCTTTTCGGTCCATTTGACCCAGAAAACATACCTTTTCGGTCCATTTGACCCAGAAAACATACCTTTTCGGCTATATAATCTATTTTCTGTTTAAAAAAATTCTTTTATTAACACCACGTTTTGCTAAAGAAGCTATAGACTATTTTATCTATTAAAATAAATTCACAAGAAAGAACTAGGAAATGGTCCAAAAATATACTAATACTGGAGTACTTAATTATCTTGACAATCTCAGTTCACTGTTAAACATGTGATTCTGCAAAGAAAACGAGTCAAAAACACGTTCCCGCACTAATATCCGGGCAGTTTCAACTACCATTTTCTACTCTTCGTTTTCAGTTGGGTACACTGCCCGTATAAAGTATTTGCGGGCAGCTAGACCCCTCCACTCCTCTTCGTAACATTCTATTGAACCTACCTAGGTTCTTTCCCTTCTTAAGACTACTGATCATGATATATATACATATCATAGTGTATTTGATGATCAGTCACTCATCTCTTTCACAACCTACCTAGGTTCTTTCCCTTCTTAAGACTTTCAGATCCCATCAGCACAAATGATCATGATATATAACTATGTCGTGGTATCGATATCCTCAGTTGTTTATATATTCGTTCTCTCACGTATACAGAGTTATGACTGAATTCGGTATCAGCCCAATTGTGCTTAGTGATCTTAAAGAGCTGGAAGATTTAAGTTTCTATAAACATTTGTGTTTGGGAAATAATAAAGAGAGCGACTGTAGGAGTTAAATATCGCACACGTTAATAACTACGCGAAGTAAATACAACCTAAGCGAAGGGAGTCGCACACAGAAAAGTTGAGATGACGCACCAGATGATGTCAGCAATGTCATGGGTAAAGTGTGAAGAACTATGCGAAGACGTATGCTATGCGAAGGTGAGCGATTGTATATGAGCGAATGTGTCGCATAGTGATCCCGAAAATAATGGGTTTCTTAGCTGTCATCCACTATATAAAACCCTATATAAAGGAGAGAGGTCATTGTTTCTGGGGGGATTCTAAGGTAAATCTTGGTCAAGAAATAGGGAGAGAGAGATAGTGAATCTAGGTTTCAAGTAAAATTGTTGTAATACTTGAATCTATCTTGCAAACATTCTCTATATTCAATTAATCAAATAAGAATTCATAATGATCACTTAGTAATTGAATTAGTTTAAGTGGAGTGTAGTTGTAAGAAAACTTACAACTACATTTTTGGCGCTAGGAAACAACTCTGGATGATAATTCCTGATAGTATATCATAGATTTTAAGGAAAAAAGTGAGATCTAAAAATTTAGAAATGGTAAGGATAGAGTCTGTTGTTGAACAAGGAATGACAACTAGAAGAAGTAACAGAATTGCTGAACGAAGACGAATGAGCAACAAGAGGAAAGAATGGAAGAACATCAAGTGAGTGTGTCCATACTGCGATGACGAATTCCACAGAGGAATGACAGATAATTGGGAACGAAGAACCAGTTACAGCGAGTGAAGGAAATATGACGATTGCAGAGCTTAGGCAAAGGTTACTAATTGAACGAAAGAGAGAAGAAGAAGAACGTGCGAATCTAATCCGTAAAAATGATGATTTAAGAGAATTGAATCTTAGACTACAAGAACAAAGGTCAAGGAGTGCTACACGTTCAAGGTCAAAATCAAGTAGAATTTCCTCCAGACAAAGTCAATCTAATCGAAGAAATGATAGGAGAAGGCAGCACATGGAAGTCATTGAAGAAAATTTGGAAGATCAATGGGAAAGGAGACGTATAGTTGACTTAGCAACTAATCGGTATGAACATCCATGGGACATTCTTGGTCGCGCATATATTAATTTTGAAAGGGAAGAAGAGGATCCAAGTCAAGGACAGGTGATATTACATGGTAGAGAAATATTAAGAGACGAATATGAGCGCGTATGAGAGACTGCACATGCGAGAGATAGACAGAATAGAAGGGAAGAATTAGAAGAAAGAGAATTACAAAGCGGATTGCGTCAACTTTATTATGATAATCGAGTTAGGAAACGCGAACTTCGTCACATAGATGATACAAAACAAGATCGAGTTACTCCACAATAAAGAGAAATATCAAGACATCGATATGATCGCACAGGCAACGAAGAAAGACGTGATAGAGTACAAATTGAAGCAAATACTGAAAGGCGTAGGCGAAGAAGAGAAGAAGATGAACAACATGAAATACAAGAAGCAATACGCCAAAACAATCGTGAGAATAGATTGAGACAAGCAAGATTAAAAAGACCCATGCAAGAAGATTTGAATCAATCATTCAACAAAGAAATTCTTAAGGAGATGGCAGAATTAAGCGAAATGATGACTGAAAAAAGAAATGATGGAAGAAGACAACTAGAGGAAGCAGTGAAGGAAGCTGGAAAAATTCCATTTACAAAGGAAATTCAGAGAGCACCGATACCATCTAAGTGCAGTTTACCGGCATTTACAAGTATATTTGATGGAAGTGCATGTGCGATACAACATGTGAAAGCTTATGCAAGATCTTTATTGCAGTGGGAAAATTATGATGCAGTGATGTGCAAATATTTTGCTGCAAGCCTAGCAGGTGAAGCTTTGAAATGGTTTGAAGGACTACCTGTAGAATTCGTTGGTTCATTTCATCATTTACAAAATTTCTTTTTGGGAAAGTACATAAGTAATAATCTATCAAGACCAGGGATTGAGACTGCATTCGGACTTCACAGAAGAACAAATGAGAGTTTGCGTCATCTAACGACACGTTGGAGAACCATGTGTAGTGAAATGGGAAGACGAGTGGATGAGAGACATCTTATTCTTTCATTCATTAATGCTCTCTTTGCAACAGATCTATTATATACCCAAATCTTCAGAATAAAGGATACAATAACAATGTCTGAGTTGCGCGAATTTCAAGAAGAATACATAGCACTTGAGGAAAAGCAAAGAGATATGGAATCTCACCTAGTTGCAATATCTTATTTGAAAGGTGGAAATACAAATTTACTTCCGAGACTGACAAATGTTGTTGCGAGTACATCGCAGGGAACCCAAGGAAGGAATAATGCAGAGATGGAACAAAAGTTAGTGGCTATGGGCAGTGCAGATCAAGCAGAGTTTGATAAAGAGTACAGAGACAAGCAACTTCAAAATTATGGAGGTACTGATATAGTTCAACCAGGAAGATCTGCAGGACAGCAAACACATTATAACGATAAAACTGGAAGAATAGTGTGGGAACAGATAAATTTGCCAAAATTGAACACTACAGTGGATAAAGTATGGGAAGCCGCTCTACTAATGGATGATATTCCAGAACCACATAATGTAGGCGAAGAGCCACCACTAGGGAGGAGGAGTAAAGAATTTTTTGAATATCATAGATTCCATGGTCACACAACAAGCAACTGTAGAAATGTGAGGAATATTATATTGCGAATGATTGAGCAAGGAAAGTTGGACCATTTCTTACTAAAACAGCCAAGGAATTTACCACCACCATCACCTTCACCTCAAGGAAATACATATGCAAAGGAGAAGGACAGGAATGCATTTGTTATTGAATTGGGTGTGAAGGCAAAGAATTTATATAGTAACTCGATCATACACTCGTTCATAAACATAGAAGATTTTCATGATAATGTATTAAGTCGAGTCTATGCAAGAGATGCTGAAGGAAGGGAAATTTTCAACCAGGCAAAAATATCACCTTTGAAGGACTGACAAAGGCAGAAAACCTCGTTCAGTGCAGATGAATTAGCAGAAGGAAGATCATCACATGAGTGTCCTCTGGTGGTGAGGTTGGGAATTAATCCGAAGCCATTGGAAGAAGATGAAGAAGAAAATGAGAAAAATACTTGGGCGATAAATAGGATACTTATAGATACTGGAAGTTCTGTAGATATTCTATTTTACCATACATATAAAAAAAAATGGGAGGGAGACATGATGAGTTAATCCCTTCAACATACAAAATCTATGGCTTTAATGGTTCTGCGAACAAACCAAAGGGGGAAGTGACTATGCGAATTCTTCTACAAAATTTACCAACAGATATCACATTCTGTGTAGTGGATGTCGAGTCGCCCTATAATGCTCTCGTTGGAAGACCATGGCTGCATGAAATATTAGCTGTTGCATCAACATTTCATCAATGCATCAAGTTTCCTCTACCTCGGGGTATTGGCATTATAAGAAGAGATACAATTGAAAGTAAAAATTGCCAAGAAATTGATGTTGACAAATGCGAAGCAAGAGAATTCAAGCGAAGAAATTTCAAAAAATATGCAGTAGATAGTCAAAGAGTAGAGAGATTGATGGTCGATGCGGTGTATGAAGTTGGAGAGGCAAGTATGTGAAGTGCTAGAACAGATTCTTTTGCGAATAAAAAAAAATGTTAATCAAAGTTAGCAACACAGGTTCTATGGAAAGAAAAAGTGTGGAGGCAAAATACCAAAAATTGAAGGGCACAATGACTTTCGCACAAAGACAACTCAATGGTAATACGAATGAATATTATGGAAAACATATGCGAACTTAAGAAGATTCAAAAGGTACATAAGACAAATGAATAGAATGAATAGCGTACCTGATTTTCTTCGAGCAAGATGATTCGATAGAAGCATTTATGTACTACAGTTGTGCGAATTAAAATATTGGAATGAGAAATTTTAATTTCATATGGTAAATCCATAATAAGAAAACAAAAAGAGAAATCTTTATAATAATACCTTTATAAAAGGATACAGAAAATGATATTTATTATCAGATTGGCTAGGAATCCAAATGTGGCGTGCACCCTAGTTCGCTTATATGCAAGAGGCAATATAGTAAGACCTATAGCACGTCATAGTTGGAGAATCCTAGAAGGCATGACTCAAGGGAAGGCTACACCGACCCCGGAACTTGAGTTGTGGAGATTTGGGGTGAGAATAAAACGATAATGCCCATCCGGGAGAGATACCTTAAATTGTCTAAGATAGTTATCTTAGATTGAGAGCCTAAAGTAAGAAAGGCTCTCTCAAGGACTGCAGAAACTCGATCAGCGCGCCGAGGTACACGATTGAGTCAAGAGTGCCCGGGACGTCTGGAGCGTACCTTGCCACTCTTTACAACTCCTGACTATGATGCACTCGGGCCGAAGATACCCCACTTAGGGTGCGGTCTTGCTGCCATAAACCCTATAGGTAGTGTATGCGAGATCGTGAAATCAACTGGTTGTTGAAAAACCGGATGGGAATAGCCATAATATTAACACGATAGAGGTAAGCTTCCTTGAAGGGGCAACCAGGGGTAAGATAAGGACGACACCCTCCATTAGGGAGCTGAATTGTGTCAAAAGTCGTAAATGTCACAAGACTTTTAACTCATACGAGTATTAAGACTTGTGATATTTACGCAAATTAACCTGAAGAGGAAATAATACAAGAAAATAATAAGACGAGATCAATGGGTCAATACATTCTAGTGTAAAGACTGCCTATTTCGTCGCACATAAACAGCGGCAAAGTAAGACCTTTACAGAGGAAGGAAAAAATAAGACCTCATAGATAATATAAGAAAAGAAGTTTTTTATAAAGGATTGCAATCATATTTGGTCTATCAAGATATGTCAAATAACAAGAGGCAAGAATAAGAATACAAAGGAAGTGTTATTTGCCCTATTTTGATAGTCTTATATGCATATAAAAATGTCATAGATATGAAGCAAAGAAAAGAAGAATTATGTTAAAAAGATGAAAGCTGAATTTACAAGAATTTCAACAAAAAATTACAACAAAAAGAAACAATCAATTTTCATTTCGCTCTGTCTCAGAATCACTAATTTCTTCTTCAGAATCTTCTTCTCCATCAGTAAATTGGATATCAGGAATGGGTACATTTTCAGGAATCACTGAAAAGTTGTATTTCGACAAAGGAATACCATTCTCTAGACAAACTCTTTTAACATAAGCCTCACGAGAGCGATTAGCATCGTTATTGTTGTTTTGAACTAAGTTGAACCAATTCTCCTTCAATTGTTGATACTTGGAGTTACGAGCGGATGATTCTTCCTCTTTAGCAGCCAAGCAAGTTTTTAGCTCTGCAACTTTGTTTTGATACTCCTTCTCTTTCTCTGCGAAGCATGAACAAAAGAGTCAAAATAACAGACAATTATTCTTAAAGAATATGAATGAAGATCAAAGAACAACAAATGACCTTCATAATTGGAAATAATGTCTGCGAACAGTGTAGAATGCTCAGTGTGAAGACTAACATTTACACCTAGATTATTTCTAGCATCGTTCAGAACTCTAGCAGCCCAGTTAAACTCAGCTTCATTTTCTATAAGGAATTGAGATCGAATTAAGTTTCTTTCCTGAATAAGAGTGTCCCTCTCACGAAAAGCTGAATCACGTTCTATTTTAACTTCAATAATGGATTCTTGAAATTGTTCTAGTGCCTTCGCACCTTTAAGAGCGATTTCATCTTTCTCAATAATAAGTTTGTTTTTCTTCGCTTCCAATACTTGAATTGCTTATCTCTCCTTAAAAAAACGTCGTTTAAAATTATTGGCAGCGGATAATGCATTTTTATGGCGTTCTCTAAGGGTAATATATTTTAATCTTAATTCTTCCAAGCTAAGGTTTTCAAATCCTCGAGTAGGATAATTATTTAAAGAGGAATTGAGGTGTTCTAAAAGAATTTCAGCATCGGGAAGGTTAGCCGCTTCATCTGAAAGGTCATACAGGTCTGCGAAGATAATTAAGTAAGAAATGCGAACGGTCGCATAAAAGAAAAAGAGTGAGAAAATATAAGTTGCATACCACTGAGTTCCTTGTTTCTTTCTCGAGTTTGGAGAATCAATTGAGAGTTAGTTAAATTCTCATTTCTAAGTTCCGAATTCCCGCCTGTAAGATTCGCATTCGCATCCGACAGAATAGACTTCTCATGTTTTAGTTTGGCATTCTCATCTTGCAACCTGCGAAGTTTTCCTTCATTGTCTAAAGATATGCGGGCGCTCTGTGAAAATAAAAGCATTAAAAGTAAAAGAAGAAATAATAAGGAAAAGATAAAAGGAAAATGTTGCAGAATATTACCAAGCCATTCATCGCAAATTGAAAATTTGGGTTTATTGCAGAGGCAGCTCCACGAAGAGATCGGTCCCCCCAATCAGAAGCAGTACAGATACTTGAGACCATCTTGAAGGCGCAATCCGTTTCATCATCCCCAAGAGTAGCAAGAGCATCTTCAGAAAAAAGATCAGACAACTTCTTCCGATACGAATCGATCGATACCTCTTCATCAGAAACAAAAGTATCTCCATCTGAAGATTCTGAACTTGAATAAGAATCATATCTCGCACGCTTCCTAGAGACATCATCTTTTAACGAAGTTTTCTTGGATACATATTTTGATGTGGGTTTCTTAGGAGTGCTCTTGCCTTTGCATAAAGTTTTGTCATTCAAAGGATTCACCTACGCGAATAATCAAGATAAGAAACAGATGCAACAATATTGTTAATAATAGAATGTGTGTTTCTTACTTCCTACGCGAAATACTGACCTTTTTGGCATCCTGCGAAAGAGAAGAAATAAGATATAAGAAGGAAAATTATGAAAATTTACAAATTGGATCAAGAGGATCACATACCGCTACTTTTTTTCCTCATTTGCGAGTAATTTAAATTCCAAAGGTTAGTAAAGAGGGAAATCTTCGGTCCAAGGATTGTCAGAACCATCCGCAGCTTTACCAGATACAAAGGACCCTCCTAAGATGACAGGGGAATTAAGCCAACTAGAATCATTGGAGGTGCGAGAAACACGATTAGAGTTTGAATTCCAATCAACATCTCGCATAATTTTCTCATCTTCAGCGATACCATCTACTCTCTTTATGCGAACAACCCATTTAGTCACGTTACTTTTAATAACATCGACGTAATAATTCTTAAAGAAATTATCGAGAGGATAGTCAGCAGGATCTATAATTTTATAACGATGATCCTCTTTTCGCACTTCATCAGGGTAAGAATTTCCAAGACCAGCTGCTCGACGAGCATACTCTAATGGTATCCTAATAGCATCACCACTCAACTGAAATATTCCTCGTGCGAATCTTTCATCAGCAAGAATTCTATAGAAGAGAGGAATCTCAGGGTTATATAAAGGAATTGGTAGAAATTGAAGTTGACCTAACGCAACGATGATTTTCGATTATTCTATTGATCAGATTTGATTAGATCAATATTAAGTTTGGATGCGAAATTATATGAATGAGGAGGAGAGAGTTCGTAACCCCTCTGATTGAAGTCAGTTTTTAATCTGTTGAATTCAATCTCCATCTTTTTACTAGCAGGAGCCATTAAAGAATGGGAATGAAGAGTATAAATTTGCAGAGAAGGTGAAGAAGAATGAAAGAAATAAAAGGAGTAAGGTGGAAGAGAATATATAGGAAAGAGCGACCCGTTTTTCAAGATTTATTCTCATTAATGCGAAGAAATGAACGGATAAAAACATATGGTTAAAAAGGACGTGTCGAAAGATAAGTGGTTAAAAGGACACGCATACATAAGGAGAACTTGAAATAGAGAAAATTGTCGGCAAAGTAAAATGAAAAAATACAAGCATGTGCGATTTGCAAGAGGGGAATTTCTCATATCGCTCACTCTGAAGAATAAGAAATATGAGAAGAGGCAAATGTAGGAGTTAAATATCGCACACGCTAATAACTACGCGAAGTAAATACAACCTAAGCGAAGGGAGTCGCACACAGCAAAGTTGAGATGCGCACCAGATGATGTCAGCAAGGTCACGGGTAAAGTGTGAAGAATTATGCGAAGAAGTATGTTATGCAAAGGTGAGCGATTGTATATGAGCGAATGTGTCGCATGGTGATCCCGAAAATAATGGGTTTCTTAGCTGTCATCCACTATGTAAAACCCTATATAAAGGAGAGAGGTCATTGTTTCTGGGGGATTCTAAGGTAAATCTTGGTCAAGAAATAGGAGGAGAGAGAGAAAGTGAATCTAGATTTCAAGTAAAATTGTTGTAATACTTAAATCTATCTTATAGACATTTCCAATATTCAATTAATCAAATAAGAATTCATAATGATCACTTAATAATTGAATTAGTTTAAATGGAGTGTAGTTATAGGAAAACTTACGACTACAGGGATTTCTATGCTTTCAAAGATACATTTCCTACGTCTGGGATTACTAAGCTTATAAACTCTCAAGGTTTAGTTATCAATTGGGATCGTACCAATCAGACAGGTACTTGGTCATGTGAGGAACTGAATTCCCCATTCTGGAGTCTACCTGGTATTACCCGACAAAAAAACAGTTATAGAACTGTTGCATGACAAACAAGCACTTGAAGGAAAAGTTTCCGACTTGGAAGCAAAAATTTCATCTCTTCAAGATGAAGTTGACAGTAACAAGGTCGAGAAAGAAGCTATAGATAAAAGAGTTTTGAAATTAGAAGCAGAAAACGCAATCCTTAAAGCTCAAGTCCATAGAAAGAGGGATGAGAAATTACTTGCCGTTCTAGAAGCACTAGAAAACCAAGTTTCAGACTTGACATCAAAATTTGTTCAGTGTTATGGGTTCCTAGCAACTGGGTTCCTTTCGAGATCTCAATGTTCAAGCGTTTCCGGAAAATATTCCTTTGAAATCACCAAAGCCACCGGTGGTCCAAAATTAGGAGACCATAATTTTTTTTTGCTCGATTAGGAGACCATGATACAACTAACTTTCAAAGCCA
The DNA here is from genome assembly GCF_003573695.1 of Papaver somniferum. Taxonomy (NCBI): domain Eukaryota; kingdom Viridiplantae; phylum Streptophyta; class Magnoliopsida; order Ranunculales; family Papaveraceae; genus Papaver; species Papaver somniferum. The sequence continues at coordinate 179,026,735 of NC_039362.1, read as the reverse complement.
TCCATTTCTTTCGAAGAATGTTTCCTATATAGTGGTTGTGGCATATTGCAGAGTTGACTCCGAACACAGAAGAGGCGAGATTTGGTCCTTGGCTTGCGGCTGTGGTTTGTATAACAATGCTGGAATTAGTTATCTAACCAGTATAATAAGCCATTTCCCTCTGAGTTCGATGCACACAAGACATGTTAACATGTCTTCAAATTCTCAGTGCCTGAACTCCAAAATTGAGATTTTCAAGTACTATTCTTCAACTCAATTTGTAACTACGGAAAATCCATAGCTACACCCACACTTGTATTCATTGTTCTTCATTAGTTAATTATTTGGTTTATATAGACTCCATTAAAGAGTTTTTTGGGAACTCTAGATCTAGTTTTTGGAAAAGAAGAAGATAAGGATAAAATAAAATCTCATCCCTTTCTCTCTCTTAGATATTTTCTTAAGTACTAGAGCGTAGAAATGAATTTACAAATATAACCTTTGCTTACAAACTAAGCTATCTTGGTCTAGATATTATGTAAACTATCCTAGGAATGTTATACTACACCGGATTTCATTGGGTACCACATGTCGAATATGGTTTTTGGTGTCCACATTTTGCCCTTTTTTCCTTGAGTATTGCTTGAAGAGTGATCCTTAAGGAAAAATCCGTTTTGGTATAGTCCTTGGAACGAGACGTGTGGTGCTTGAGTGGATGACTTTGACCTTTGCTGATGAAGGAACGAGCGAAAGAATAATTAATTGAAAAGTATATACTTGCCTCTCATTCTTTTGTGAAGTTCCGAACTTCATTGTTGTATAGATGCACCCTTTCTTGATCTTGTTGCTGTCGATCATGAGTTGTTGTTGGGACCATTCATTGCTTCGCTTCGATTTTTCCCTTATATGTTTGGTTGTTGATTCATGCGTTATTATTTCGTGGATCATAATTCCTTCGTCTTGACCCCTCATGCCTAAGATTTTGATCAATCCAATCCTGATCTCTACTCGAAAATCTACCCACTTCGCAGAGATTACGTTCGACGTCTCCCCTTTCTCGTATATTAAGTCGTCTTCCACAGCGCGTATCGTCCTCAATAAGAGCCGAGAAGTTCATTCTTCTGTCGGGATCGTCACAACCTCGCTAACTTGCCTCAAAGGCTATGTATTCCTCCTGATACTCCTGAAATTGTTTGTTTGGTGTCCGTAAAATCGGTGATATCTGCAGAACTCATGACTCCTAGTCCCCGGAGTTGGTTCTCTTCCAAAATTCGGCAGCACCGGGATTTCCTCCGTCAGTACTACTTCTCTCCACAGTCATGTTGAGCCTCGGGAGTTTTAACTTTGTCCATGCTAGCATGTTCAATCCCTGCTTCGTTGGCTTTATACTCTTAGTCTGGTGACTAACGGCCTCATCACCGTCTCTTCGCAGTGACCCTCCTTGCTTTTGGTCATTCCGTCTCAGCTCTCCCCCAGTGTTATTTCCAACCCTGCATGGGTCAGAGTGGCTGGCACGCCTTCCTCCTTTGTCCATTGCGACTCATTTTTCCTCCGTGAGCATTCCACTCCACTTGTACCCTCAATCTCCGTAGCTCATGTAATATTTCATGATCCATATTCCCTCATCTTGTCTCGCCAATGCTTCTTTCTCGTTTATTTCGTTTTCTCTCATCCTCGCGCCTTCTTCCTTCTTCGCATCTTAGCCTATGATTTTCGTATCTCGCCTCCACTAGCCGCATCCTTAGGTCTCTCTCCCGGTCATATCCTTCTAGTAGCATTTTCCTCTGCATTCCTCGTTCGTCTTCTTCCTCGTAATCTTCATAAGGTCCTTCCCCTTGATATAGGTGATGAGTGCCAAATATTGTATATATTTATCCCTTTTTGTTGGCATTTTAACTCATCTTTTATGCATTAATTCTACATTCTATCCCATATTCTGTATTTTCATTGTTTTCAAGAATAAATATTTTTATTAATTAATTTTGTATTTTTAGATAATAAATAAAGTTCGGATGAGTCGCGGAGCGAAAAGAGCAGAAAAGTAGTGAAAAGCCGGGAGAAATTACGCAACGAAGCCGCGAAGAATGGTGCGCACAACCTCATTTTCTACACACAAAAGCGCCTCCGTTCTCAGCCATCAGATCATTTCTCAGAAGCATCCGACGGTCGCTCCTTCATAGAGCATCAAAATCTGAAGTCTATGCCGAGCACCACAGCGCTGAAATTCCAAGCCTTCAGATTAGATGGTAGTTGAATCCAACGGTCGCTCCCTTGCTGTGCATCAAAGTCTGATATCTCCGCTTAACACTACAACACTTAACTCCATCTGGCATCGTTGATTTTGTTGTATCATATAATCCAACGGTCTCTCATCGCGTGCCTCCGCATCACCGTCCGATCTACCAACCATCTTGCATCTCGCAGCTCAGAGTCACAGAACATCAAGACTCGATGGATTCGCCTCACACACTAGCAACCTATACCTATACCCTAAACTCGACCCATTCTTCTCTTCTTTCTTTCTTCCTTCCTTCCTCTGCAGAACCACCTCCTTCCCTGCCGCACCACCATCATCACCACCACTCCCTGACGCCACCAAACACCACCAGCTCTCCACAACAACCCTAACCCACATCATTATTTCCACTTTCACCAACTCTATGTCCTCCTAATCACTCAATTTCACGCCTCTCCCATGTCAGGAACCCTAGAGGTGAAATTGACAAATTAGGTGAAATAGAGTTGAAATTGAAGGCATGGAGTGATACAGGAGAGTCAGAGAAAGGATGGGTCGACAACAATTTCAGAGAATTAGGTGAGATTTCTCCAATTTCTAAAAGCCCTAATTTCACTGACTTTGGGGAAAAATTTGGGGAAGAACCCTAATTGTATAATTTAGGTATCTGTGGCTATAAATAGGAACTATGTGTGTGTTGTAATAGTTATGCTTGGAATAGCCAACATCCAGGACTTTCATGTCCTGTTAAATTCAATTTCAGCTAATTTCTGTTAAATGTTCATGTTTCAGTTAAATGTGCTTGTGTTTGCTTTGTTCTGTTAATTGCTTGTCTTCTGTTATGTTAATTGTTAATGCCTGTTAAATGTATCATGTAATGTGTTAGATGTTTGTTTGTGTTCATTGTTAGTTCAGATCATGTTAATTGTTCTTGTAATGCTTAAATGTCATAGGACTGATAATATCTACTTGAATGAATGCATCTGTGATCAGTTGTGCTGTAAGAAGACAACTGATTCTAGGGGTGAAAGAATGATGGTAGCTAAGGATTCAGTCCATTTGAGGGACTGTGTTTAACTGACTTAGGGTGATAGATAGCTTCTTGAACAACAAGCCTGTGATCAGCTGTGCTGTAAGAAGACAGCTGATGCTAGGGGCAAGTGAGTAAAGATTAGCCAAGAAAATCATCCATTATGATCCTCCCTGTAATGAAACAAGAACAATGACTTGAGTAGGTACTGCCTTAGTTTAGCTCCATGTTTAACCATCTTCCCCTGCCTTAGGCTAACTGCCTTTGTGTCATGTTCACTTTGCTCCTTTGTGTTTTGTTCACTGTTTAATTTTTATTTGCTTCTGTTCACTGTTTGGCTGCTATTTGCTTTGTGGTCACTTGCCTTGCAGTTGTCTGCAGCTGCTGCTGCAACTCTGTTGCTGCTGCTGTTGTGCACTGCCTTTTTCTGCTACACTGCTGCCTCTGCAGTGCTGCTGCTTTTCTTCCCTTACAGCTGCTGCTGCTGCCTTCCTGCAGTTCCTGCTGCATCACTATCTGCCCTGAAGCTGCTGCTGCTGCTGATGCTGTCAAGCAAGCTACTACCTGTGCAGCTCTTGCTCCTGCTGCTGCCCTGCCACTTCTTCTGCTGCCAAGCCAAGTCCAGTTCCTCCCCAGAAGCCTAGCTAAAGACCCAATCCAACTGAGCCCAATTCAAATCAGTGAAACCCAAAGGCCCAGATTCTTGACTAAAACAAAAGCCCAAGGTCTAGTTCACTGAGGCCCATTTCACTAAGGCTCAAAGCCCAGTTTAGGTTAAGACCCAATCCAATTCAGGCTTAATCAAAAGCCTAAGTTTAAGGCCTAAGCCCATTTGCACTCCAAAGACCAAACTGAGCCCAAGCTCAGTTCATTTTATTGTTAACAAACCCATTAGTACTCAAAGCCCAATTTAAGCCAAAAAGCTTCTAAGCCCAACAGCAATTTAGGAACCCAAATAGCTAGAAAACTCAAAACACTCCCGATCTCTGTGGATCGACCCGTACTTGCACGAGCTACAACTGACGACCGTGCACTTGCGGTATTACTGTAGGCCCCCGTTTTCATATCGCTTTAATTTCTATACCCCTTTCAAAAGCCTGCCAAGTTTTTGGCGCCGCTGCCGGGGATTGGTGCTGTGTTTTATCTGTGTTTTTCTTAGCTATTTTTGCATTTCATTTCATAGAATTTGCATCTGCATCTGCTTCATTTCATTTGCTGTTGGACCTGCTGATTCTGAACCTGTTTTTCCTCTGCTGGGACGCCACCAAGGAAAAGAACCAAAACCCAACTGGGTTTTTGCAACAATATCAGAGCAGCTGGGCTGTGCTAAAAAGGTAAGCCTAAACCCATTAATTGAGAGAACCCAACCTGTGGGCTTCCAAATTTATTTAATTGTGGGCTTGTAATAATTAACCCAATTTTTTGGGCTTTTTATTTTTCTATTTTGGGTTTGTAATAATTTATTTGTGGGCTTGTTGTTTAATTTGTGGGCTTGTATTTATTTTGTGTGGGCTTGTTTAAATTCTTCCATTGGACTTGTATTTTGGACTCTGGGTTTAAACCCAGCTGAGCTTATAACTGATTGTGGACTTGTAACTGGACCTCGAAACCAAGTTTTAAAACAAACGTCGGGCCTTAACCAACTGGGCCAAATTAAACTTTCAAAATTAAAACTTGGATTTTCGTAGGCCGCAGCCTTCATTCCATTTCATTAGAGGCTTGCACAGTGGGCTTGCTCCCATTTCAAAAAACCAAATTTTACTTTCTTAATTTTAATTTCTGTTAAAAAAAAAAAAAAAAAAAATTTACTTGCTCCCAGATTTTAAAACCAAATTTTATTCTGCTCCCACATTAAAAACCAAAATTTTTCTTTTTCCCATTAAAACCAAATGTCTCCCGCCAAAACCAAATTTTTCCCAACAAAACCAAATTTTTCCAAAAAGTCCAATCCCTTAAAAACCAAATTTTGAGCTTTGTAAACTCTTTACTTAGCCTTTGAGCCCAATCATGTCTAGATCTTTTTCTACAGTTGGGGAATACAACAAATCCCTTAGAGAACTTGCGTGTGGACAAACTTCACGTTATGAACCTCCCACAGACCATGATGTCAATAGTTATAGGAATTATAATGGACATTTTCAAAGTCCCGAGCCTCAATACATGAACCCTAATGACTATTCACACATGCATCATTCGCCACAACGTGAAAATGAACATTTTGCTAGTGCCTCACTCACACAATCATCTCTTATGGATCAATTAGAAGCTCGAATCGCAGCTTTAGAAACGCAATCACATGAGGAATCTGTTACATCTAATTTTCTTAGGCAACCTGAAATCTATGCATGTCCCGCATGTGGTAGTTTAGACCACCCTGTTGAGAATTGTCATATTTTGCATAATTTTAGGCAATCTAGAGAAAATCCAAGGTATGAAGCGCCCATAAATTGTGAGAATGGTAGTCATTGGGACCATAATCAATCCTTTGAGGGTTGCGATCAATCTTTTATAAACCCTAATGACCATGCACACATGTACCAATCACCACAATTTGCACATGAAGAATTTTGTACTCCCATGAATTTAGAATCCACCACAGAAGCTTTCAGACTCAGTGAGCAAAACTTCGATAGATCTACATCACGAATTCAGGCATATTTAGATCAGATTTTGCTTCACCTACAAAAGGAGGAAATTCATGAGGAAATGTATGTTGTCCCTAATGAAGTGTCTAGTCCCATTCATGTAAATGATGTTGAATATGAACCTAATTTAGAGGAACATGAATTGACTAACGACACCACCACTTTTAATGAGGACCAATATGCATGCTACCATGATGATGATTATGATGATTATGATGATGTGTTAGAAGAACATGAAAATATTGTGGAACCTGTTGGTTCAAAAACATATGGCTTCTCGCCCTCGACCTTCATGAATGTTGTTTTTTCTAATACTCATTGTAATTCATATGATTTTGATATTGACATGGGATTCGTACAATTATTCTGTGAAGATGAACATGACATAGGAATAGTTGAATCTTCTGTAGACACTAATATGCATGAAAATATATTTGATGTGTCTGATTCTCTACCTAGGTCACATTGTGATATTTCTCCTGATTTGCCAATGCATGAGAATGAATTTATTGATGATGTTGATGATTCTGAGTGTGAACTTGCTAAACTGATTGATGATTGTGAGCATGATGTGACATGTGTGGATGACTTAGGAGATTTTGATTTGATTAGTAATGATGCCTATTCTCTACCTAAGTCACAATCTGTTGGCCTTCCACCCAACCTAGATTTGGTTTGTACCAATATTGTAAAACCAATTTTTCTGAAATTCCCAACCTAGGTTTGGAACTGTGTGCTTCCCAAGTCCTCTTGGACTATTTTGCTTCTAAGTATAATACATCTGAGGAACCACAGTTGGAATTAGCATGTTTGCCCGTCCCTAGCACAGTTCATTTCGAGCTAGACCTTTTGCATGATGAACCCCCGAAACTGCGCGATTTTGTTTTCAAAATTATATCTTCTGTAAAATCCAGGTTTGGGGGTAGCTCATTTTGTTTCACAGTTTCACTTGCGTTTCTTTCCTATATATTGTGTGAAGCTGTTGAAATGTCTACACTTTGTCTTTTGGGTTGATCCTCAACTCTTTAGATTGTTAGTGTATGGTGAATTTTTTGTATAATCCAGTAGATAAATTTTTAAAAACCTTTTTTCCTTTTGTATATATTTTGCTAATCCAATATGATCTCGGCTGAAATATGTTGGATTTTTGCCTTGAATAACGGAGTTTTAATTCTGCTTTCGCCGAAATCGGGTATTCTCTCTCCTTTTACTCTACTCAGCATGTCCCTTTCCATATGTTGCATTTTAATTCTTTCCATATTTTGAAACATTGAGGACAATGTTTAGTTTAGGTTTGGGGGTATAGAGTAGATACCATGATAATATGCCATAATTGAAAACGAACTCCTTCTTCTTTTTGAAAAAAAAAAAAAAAAAAAATTGAAAATTCCAAAAAAAAAAAATCAAAATTCAAAAAAATTAAAAAATGAAAAAATCATAAAAAATGGAGCTCATTTACCTTGAAATGTTGACTCTTGTGCAAATATGTATTTTTATTAGGAGTCTTAGTCTAGATATTTAGGCACCCTGATTCTAGCACAATTCACATAGTGATAAGAAATTTGCACGCGCACGATCTACCAATACATGTATGGCCTCGATCTTCAAGGTGTTTGATAGGAAGTTACGATTGCCAATCACTTTAGAATACTGAACGAAACTTGACTAGCTTGTTCTTTGGTTGGTTGGGATAGAAGGTGGAGGTTACATTAAGAAAGACAACCATCGAATTTAACTGGGTGCATCAAAAAGGGCTACCTCTTGCAAAGTGTCATGTAATCTTTTGTTTCCTTTTGTAATTATATCAAAAGTGTTTCCTTCTTCCAAAAAAAAAAAAAAAAAAAAAAAAAAAAAAAAAAAAAAAAAAAAAAAAAAAAAAAAAAAAAAAAAAAAAAAAAAAAAAAAAAAAAAAAAAAAAAAAAAAAAAAAAAAAAAAAAAAAAAAAAAAAAAAATCAAGTATTCCATCATCTCTTGTTCAAAAATAAAAAGAGAATAGTCAATGTAAATAAGAGTCATGTAAATAGTTATCTTTTGTGTTTTTGTTGTAAGCAAGGAGGGTGTATGCCATTGATGTACAACGCGAGTAATTGTGAAATACCTCCAACTCATTCACAATTCTCGTAAAGTCCGGACAGCTAGCTAGATTTCGACCTCAGTTCTTAGCCTGAGAAACTATCTCTTGGTGATTAGTAGTCATGACTTCAGATCTTTCTTTACACATGTGTAGATACACTTTACACTCTTATCACATGTCCTTATTTGTTATCAGTGCTAGGATTGTGCCTTCGATAGCTAGATTGACATCTCCATTTTGCTGTGAGCTAAACTGTTTTGCACATGTCACGTTTGATGGAATATGAGCTTATATTTTGTCCTTAGGTTTTGTAGGCACACCTCTGGTAAACCTTCACGAGACTTCAACTCGTCCACTAGGGACACTTAGTGGTTTAAAAGGCTTAGTGCATACGCTAAATGCATTCGAGAGACCAGCGACAGTGGTATAGTTAGGATTTCCTTAGTTTTGTTTTACTTGAGGACAAGTAAAATTCAGGTTTGGGGGTATTTGATGAGTGCCAAATATTGTATATATTTATCCCTTTTTGTTGGCATTTTAACTCATCTTTTATGCATTAATTCTACATTCTATCCCATATTCTGTATTTTCATTGTTTTCAAGAATAAATATTTTTATTAATTAATTTTGTATTTTTAGATAATAAATAAAGTTCGGATGAGTCGCGGAGCGAAAAGAGCAGAAAAGTAGTGAAAAGCCGGGAGAAATTACGCAACGAAGCCGCGAAGAATGGTGCGCACAACCTCATTTTCTACACACAAAAGCGCCTCCGTTCTCAGCCATCAGATCATTTCTCAGAAGCATCCGACGGTCGCTCCTTCATAGAGCATCAAAATCTGAAGTCTATGCCGAGCACCACAGCGCTGAAATTCCAAGCCTTCAGATTAGATGGTAGTTGAATCCAACGGTCGCTCCCTTGCTGTGCATCAAAGTCTGATATCTCCGCTTAACACTACAACACTTAACTCCATCTGGCATCGTTGATTTTGTTGTATCATATAATCCAACGGTCTCTCATCGCGTGCCTCCGCATCACCGTCCGATCTACCAACCATCTTGCATCTCGCAGCTCAGAGTCACAGAACATCAAGACTCGATGGATTCGCCTCACACACTAGCAACCTATACCTATACCCTAAACTCGACCCATTCTTCTCTTCTTTCTTTCTTCCTTCCTTCCTCTGCAGAACCACCTCCTTCCCTGCCGCACCACCATCATCACCACCACTCCCTGACGCCACCAAACACCACCAGCTCTCCACAACAACCCTAACCCACATCATTATTTCCACTTTCACCAACTCTATGTCCTCCTAATCACTCAATTTCACGCCTCTCCCATGTCAGGAACCCTAGAGGTGAAATTGACAAATTAGGTGAAATAAAGTTGAAATTGAAGGCATGGAGTGATACAGGAGAGTCAGAGAAAGGATGGGTCGACAACAATTTCAGAGAATTAGGTGAGATTTCTCCAATTTCTAAAAGCCCTAATTTCACTGACTTTGGGGAAAAATTTGGGGAAGAACCCTAATTGTATAATTTAGGTATCTGTGGCTATAAATAGGAACTATGTGTGTGTTGTAATAGTTATGCTTGGAATAGCCAACATCCAGGACTTTCATGTCCTGTTAAATTCAATTTCAGCTAATTTCTGTTAAATGTTCATGTTTCAGTTAAATGTGCTTGTGTTTGCTTTGTTCTGTTAATTGCTTGTCTTCTGTTATGTTAATTGTTAATGCCTGTTAAATGTATCATGTAATGTGTTAGATGTTTGTTTGTGTTCATTGTTAGTTCAGATCATGTTAATTGTTCTTGTAATGCTTAAATGTCATAGGACTGATAATATCTACTTGAATGAATGCATCTGTGATCAGTTGTGCTGTAAGAAGACAACTGATTCTAGGGGTGAAAGAATGATGGTAGCTAAGGATTCAGTCCATTTGAGGGACTGTGTTTAACTGACTTAGGGTGATAGATAGCTTCTTGAACAACAAGCCTGTGATCAGCTGTGCTGTAAGAAGACAGCTGATGCTAGGGGAAAGTGAGTAAAGATTAGCCAAGAAAATCATCCATTATGATCCTCCCTGTAATGAAACAAGAACAATGACTTGAGTAGGTACTGCCTTAGTTTAGCTCCATGTTTAACCATCTTCCCCTGCCTTAGGCTAACTGCCTTTGTGTCATGTTCACTTTGCTCCTTTGTGTTTTGTTCACTGTTTAATTTTTATTTGCTTCTGTTCACTGTTTGGCTGCTATTTGCTTTGTGGTCACTTGCCTTGCAGTTGTCTGCAGCTGCTGCTGCAACTCTGTTGCTGCTGCTGTTGTGCACTGCCTTTTTCTGCTACACTGCTGCCTCTGCAGTGCTGCTGCTTTTCTTCCCTTACAGCTGCTGCTGCTGCCTTCCTGCAGTTCCTGCTGCATCACTATCTGCCCTGAAGCTGCTGCTGCTGCTGATGCTGTCAAGCAAGCTACTACCTGTGCAGCTCTTGCTCCTGCTGCTGCCCTGCCACTTCTTCTGCTGCCAAGCCAAGTCCAGTTCCTCCCCAGAAGCCTAGCTAAAGACCCAATCCAACTGAGCCCAATTCAAATCAGTGAAACCCAAAGGCCCAGATTCTTGACTAAAACAAAAGCCCAAGGTCTAGTTCACTGAGGCCCATTTCACTAAGGCTCAAAGCCCAGTTTAGGTTAAGACCCAATCCAATTCAGGCTTAATCAAAAGCCTAAGTTTAAGGCCTAAGCCCATTTGCACTCCAAAGACCAAACTGAGCCCAAGCTCAGTTCATTTTATTGTTAACAAACCCATTAGTACTCAAAGCCCAATTTAAGCCAAAAGGCTTCTAAGCCCAACAGCAATTTAGGAACCCAAATAGCTAGAAAACTCAAAACACTCCCGATCTCTGTGGATCGACCCGTACTTGCACGAGCTACAACTGACGACCGTGCACTTGCGGTATTACTGTAGGCCCCCGTTTTCATATCGCTTTAATTTCTATACCCCTTTCAAAAGCCTGCCAATAGGATCCGTTTTTGGGACGAAGCCGTTATCGTTTCTGAATTTGTATCTCCTTCTTGCGAGATTCCCATCACCACTTTGTTGCTGTATTAATGCCCTTGTTGTGTCATCAGTTCGCCTCGTTTTGCCATTCCATCTTGCTTTTCCGGTTGGTACCTTACTCGACGGGGTGTCTTACTTGGTTCTTTCGATGTCATATCCTTATTAACATCATCCTCCTCTTACTCTTCTTGATTCGTCCCCTCTTTCGCAACAGCCCCAGCTTTCATGATTCAGACAGGGTTCTTCATGGATTCATGTTCTTCGCTCGGCTTGTTCTTTCGTCGTCTTACGGTTTCTTGTCCTTCCCCTCCCACTGATGTCCTTCCTTTTCTCCGGGCCTCCAACTGCTTGATCCGTACCACCTCTTCACGAATTGCTCCTCCCGGTCCTCATATATCGCAGTTCGTCCAAGACCTCCTGGTTCAAGTTTCCTTCATTTTCTGCGCGACGTTTGCCTCTCACTTCGTCAGGCCTTCCTTCTCCTCATCGTATCTCTTCCTCGTCTCTCCGATTTATTTCGTGTTGCCTTTCGTTTCATCTTCGTATCTCCGCCTTTCATCGTCGTCCTCGTGAGCATATCTACCTTTTCTGCTATATGTATGCCTCCTTTTGCTTTGGTGGATGAAGGAACTTAAGCTATCCAAAGCAAAAGTAATATAGTGCTCATTTGTCGCCTCCACCTTACATTCGTTAAGTCTTGAAGGTATTGGTCTCGTTTCTTGTTGTTTTTGGTTCCTCGTTGCATGATTTTGGTTTTTCGTTCATCCATTGATCTTCGTGTTGTTTCGTTGTTCCTCGCATGCCCATTTTCTTTGCCCCGTCGATTTCCCTTTTGCTTCCAGTTCGCTCCATCCACGACTTCATTTCATTTTCTTTCTTTCCTCTATTTTGCTTTTGTTTTCTTTCTTTCTTTTGCCTCTTGAACATATTTTGTTTCCTTTGCTGCTCTACGAGGTCTTATTGCGCCTCCTAGTTAAGGTATTATTGTGCCCCACCCTTCCATTAAGGGTCTTAAGTCGACGAAGTATCAGGCGCTCGTTATTCTTGCGAATAACGATCCATCAACCTCGCCTTAACATTCTCTATTGAGGTCTTACTTCGCGACAATACGGCAGGCCTAATTATTCCCATGAATAATAGCCCCATGATATTGCCGTCTTTTTTGGTCACGCAACTCCCTAATCTGGAGGGTGTCGTCCCTTTATGTTTCCCCAGATTGCCCGTTCAAGGAGGTTAACCCTAACATTCATGTTGGTCTCCTCCCATCCGGTTATTACAACAGTCAGTTGTTTTCGTGACTTCTTATCCCTTTCGCCGATGTGGCTATTGGTTACGAAGTCACACCCTAAGTGAGGTTTCTCTGGGACCGAGTGCATTGTAGCCAAGACTTGCCAGACAGACATGGCTGGTAATGCTCCAGACGTCTCAGGCACTCGCAGCTCAACCGAATACGTCGGCGCCTTGGTCATATTTCTGCACCTCTTACCGAAGGCCATCATAAAAGGGACCCTCAGAGGATAAGTCTTATCATTGCCCCTAGCTTTCTGTCTGAGAGTTGTTCACGACGTGCGTTAGGACTTTGCCTCTTACACTTTCGTGCGAATTAGGGTGCACGTCGTGGATTCCCAGCCTTCCTAGGCGAAGGTTTTAAGGTTTCTCTTAAACCGTTTCGTGGATCTTATTTGCCTCCTAACCTGAGGTCTTACCTTTTCTCTTTTCTTCTTTGTTTATTTGGGGTCTTATTTTGCTTTGTTCTCTTAATCTTTGCATATTGTTCATGGTTGTTGCTTTGTATGGCTGCTGTGCTTTTCCAAGTATAAGCTTATCTCGTTGCGATGAAAATTTCGTTGCTGGCACATGAGACGGCATCCAAGTTTTTGCAACTTCGCGCTCAGCCCTTCCGCCTTGGCGTCGTCCATTAATGCTCTGCCAACCATGGTTGCTCCATTCGTATATTTGGAATTATGTCGTTCTCCAATGCTCATCGTCGGCTCTCGGATACAGCTTTTCTCCCTTGCTATTGGCTCACTTTTCTTCTGTGTGGTTCGTTCCTTTTGAATATGTCCTTACGAACTGAAGATAATTCTTCGTAAAAATCCCACGCTACGAACGGCTCTAGCTTCCATGCGGGCTGTCCACGACATCACTACTTCTTCGTTTTAGGCCATTGATCACTTCGTGGACTATCAAGGATTTGTCAATATTGGCTGGCGAAACTTAGTCTAGCCGAACCAATCTCGGGTCTCTCATCTTCTTCTCTTGCTCATTGGGCAGGGTCGTTCAACCTGTTGACGAAATAAGCCGCTTCCTCGTGAGTGCTTCGCCACGCTTCCCTTCCTCCTTTTCTGTTCACTCGAAGGTCTTATAGTTGAGAGGCCATTTCTTCCACTTCCGCGAGATGGAAACGCTTCCTCATATCATCTCAGCTTTACTAGCTGGTGCTGCTTGTCTTTGATTATTTGCCGAAGTTTTATAGTTCTCCTTTGATCACCATCTCGTCAGTTCACTTCGTAATCAGCTCCAGCAAAGCTCACTTCGTTTGTACAACAATTTCACGAGCCTTCCAATCCCACGAGATTTATCCGCCAAGACTTAACACGACATCTAGTTCGTCAACTTGCCACTTCGTCAGTCACATTCGAATTTGCAACTACGGCAATTCATCCATCTCCTTCCGTCGTCCTTATCATCATTCTCTCCTGTGACCCGTCTCTTCGTGAGTTGATTCCGTCGTCCTTATCGTCATTCTCTCCGTCTGGTAACAGTGATCTCGTACACAATCCTAACGAGATTGGGATCACCGACTTTCCCCTTTCGGTTTTGTTACTCGTGGCCATCGGTGCTGGTTTATCTGAAATGATTTGTACCCTTGCTGGTGATTTCCAGGGTAAGTTCATGCATTTCGTATGTCCGCGTGAACTGACTTGCTGCGTCTGAGCTAGATCGGAACTTTATTGCGATCACTTCTTTCATCATCTTCCCTTTCACGGAGTATCCGCTACGAAGTAAATTTGGTGATGCTGTTGATGATGCTCTGGCGAATTCATCTTCGATTAAATTTACTTCGCGGTTACCCTTGAAGTAAGATGGATCATGGTCACGAAGTTAAAGTACTTTATTGTTATCACTTCGCTGGAGCTGAGTTCCTCGTTGAAGTAAGCTTCGTCTATATCCCTCGTTCCAAGAGCAACTTTGACCACACGAGTTCTCGTTAGTTTCCTTACTTCGTTGGCTTTAACCTTGCTTCTTCGTTGGCTTTGGCTCGTCCCATGTTTTGCTTCTCTATTCCATGAAAAGATGATTTGGCTGTTGTTTTTACTTCGCAGCTTATACCTTCTGGATTCATCTTTGGTAATGCTCCTCCTTTCCTTGTCATGCTTGCATTCGTCCTCACGTCTCCTTTCTCCTTCATACCTTAGTTTTTGTGGAGCCCATTAAGCAATATCTCTGTATGGCAGACAAGGCCATACAGGTGACTCCATTTAAGTACCTAGTTTTTTCTTTCTTTCTTCGTTAAGTTTGCGGTTTTGCAACGTCAGTGCGTCTTCCTGTCTTGCTAGTCTGTCGTGTTGTCTCCACTGCGTCTTTATGTTCGTATCTCTTTTTCGTTGATGTGCCTTCCCTGTCGAGTAATCATACGAGCCATCTTCTCTTCTTCTCTTCGTGACGAAGTATACTTTTCGGAACTTGGTTTATCTCCTCATGACGAAGTAAATTTAACGAAGTAGTTTCTGTCGATGCTACTCTCCCTCCGCTTCGTCAATGATTTATCACATCGATGGCTTTGCGCATTTCCTGCGATCGTCCTTTCTTCCACTTCGCCAATGATTTATCACATCGACGGCTTGTAAATAGCCTTGTACATAATCCTCAGCTCGCACTCCTTGCAAATAGCCTTGTGGGAGTTAATCTCCTTGTAAATAGCCTTGTACATAATTTTTCTCTTTTAATACAACCTTTCCCATTCAAAAAGAAAAAACATGTCTTCAAATTGAGTTTTATGTTATATGTTAAATATTAGATTGAGTTTTATGCTTCTTTTTAAATTTTAATCACTTTGCTTCTCTTAAATCAAGCGCTGTACAAATCTTACCATCTGAATACACATGGTTTGTAAATGTCATATTTTGAGACAAAGACCCGGTCTTCTCGTTCTGTAAATGAAGAACATGTTCAGCTTGAGAGTTATCTTCTCGGCCTCACGGCCAAGAAGATGAATACACATGTACTTGGCACAAAGCATATATTTTAAACAAAGAAGATGAATACATATATTTTAAGTCTGATACAATTATATATAAAAAGTGCACAAAGAAAACGTTAAAGCCCATAGACATCTTAATCACCAATAACAAATTAGCGTAGCAAAATGACATTCATGGGACAATAAAGTCATAATATGTGTAATCTTATCATCGTGACCTTAAGAATATGTAGTGGAACTTTATCTATTAAGTAGGGCAGACATGACACGAAATTGGGTGAACAGTGCGTACATAAAGCATGCGTTGGTCAAGGGTAGGTGATGGACTGTGACTTTGGAGGAGAATGAACAGGGAATTGAGTTGTTTGTTTTAATGTTAATCACACTCAAACTTGACTTAAGACCTTACCTTAATTAAGTTGGATCAAACATCATTGCAGATTAAGGTAAATAATAGTTGGTGGATGACATCGAAGGCTAGCACCCACACTTGACTTAAGACCCTACCTTAATTAAGTGTTAATCACACTCACACTTAATTCGATGTAACAACAGCACAACACTGAACAAGTTTTGATGTCATGACTGTTAATCGATATGTTATCCAAAGATATTCCTTTGACGAATATTTCCTTCCAGAAAAGATAATACAACTAAAGTTCAAGGAAAACGTTTCTATAGAGGAATATTTCCTATAGTGGTCGTTGCAGAGTTGACCCCGAACGGAGAAGAGGGGAGATCTGATCCTGATGTTTGGAGTTCCTATAATCATAATTCACGGGATTCGCAACCAAGGTATTGAATTTGTGAATCCTGAAAATTTTTGTTTTTAAATTTTATGTATCCAGCCGTGTGTATTGTTATTAATCGAGTATTTATGATCTGACGTACATTTTAAAAATACAGTATTATAAGATAATTATTTAAGGATCATGTAGATTTTATAGTTTAGAAATCGTAAATGTATCTGTATGTATAATATACCTTTTATGATGAAATAGATGTGTTTATACAGTGGCGGATCTAAGTTATTGGACATAGAGAATGATATACTTGATTTAAAAACCTTTTAATTCTTTTAGCCAATAATTCAACAATTCCCAACTAATTGGTGCGTATAACAGGTCAATGAATTATGCCTTCAAGATTCAATGAAGCTCTAACACTATAATCGGATTTAAGAATTGTTCTTTCTTTACAAAACCAAGAACACATTTTATGGAAGTTTCTAAGGATGCTATTTACAAGAGAAAGAAAATAGTAAGTTTGGATCAGATTTCATGATAAAAAATTACCTCTATTAATTTATAGCAGGAATCATGTTGATTTGAAATGATACTTCAAGAGGGATTGATGGCGGTTATTGGGAAGAGAAGCTACATACAAATATACTAAATTTGGTTTACGTTTTCAAATTAAAACAAAAAACATGCATACATCTTGAAAATGGTGGTTGGCGCCTCTTGGGAACCCCCGGCGAAGAAAAGGCATACGTTTGAAAATATCCAAACTTTTTTCTCTCTTTTGTCACAGGTTTAGGTTTTTTTTTGTTTTTTTTTTTAAGGTTTGATTTTTTGAGAGAAAAAACCTGAAAATAATTCCAAAAAATTGAACACCCAATCAATATATCATGACACACAATTACATGAAAATGAAAACACAGAGAAGATAATTTATCAATTTAAACATAAAATATGGATTATCAAGCAATACCTTAAGAAATCAGTTGAAACCTATCACAATCCATTAATGGTTATTGTGGTGAAACCTGATAGAAATCCTAAGACTCTTACTGATCACCATGCTTTCGCCACCATTAATGGGTTAATTTTAGTTAGGTTTTTTTTTTTGTTTGTTTGCAGCATGTTAGGTATTTTTTTTGTTTCCGGTGTAAACAATTTTGTTTTTCCTTTTTTTTTCTACATAATATTTGAAAGGAATTCGAAGCAAAAAGAGAAAATTTCTGTGCAATTTGGGGAGAAGAGAGAACTTTGGAGCAATTTAGTGACGGGGTGGCGTTCACTTATAATGTACGGGGGAGTTATGTCACTCCGCGACGTGGGGCCTCATATGACTTAGGATTTTAAAGGTTTGATAGGTTTTATGGCATCACATTCTCCATTCAGTCTCCTATAATCAATCTTGCTACAAGCTATAGATGAGTCTTTGACCAAGGCTCTTCTATTTAATCTAATAAACATTGTCTGGTTATATCAATCTAACTATAACTACTGAAATAATCAAGTATAGAGTCGCACTCGATCAATATAGATCTCAAAGAGAAATATAAAAAAATGTCGATCTCAGGCAACTAATTAATCAGATCTGTCAAAGATAAATCGTTTCTAGTTGGATTCCAAGGTCTGTGCACTAAATCCACAAGGTTTGTGTACTAAATCCACAAGATACAAAAACTAATAAGAATTCTTATACATCTTGTAAATGGCATCCTTAGAAGAAAAATAAATAAATTATCACCATCAAAAGTCATGCCCAATGTTATAAAAGTCACTCACAGTGTTCTGCCGCGAAATCAATTTGCTTCGGGAGGAGTAAAAGCCAATAACAGAAATCAGAACCAAAAACAGTTTTGTTGATGCTTCAATTTTTAAAGTCATTATGAAATGTGTATCAAATTTTCCCAACTCCCTCTTGGTCTTGGACTCAAATTAAAAGGGTAAAATGGCTTCCTATCATCTGGTATTTCAAGAACGATTTTTTGGGGACTATGGTTTTTTTTGGGGGCCCATGGTTTTATTTTGGGTAAAGACATTAGATGTAATTCTAGGTCACCCCATATCTAGTTATTTATTTAATACCTAATCTACCCTCTTAATTAATTTTAGGTTATGATTAGTGAAATGATTTAGTTAAAAACAATTAGTGAGATTAAATTAAAAGATGGGTTTATTATTAGTTGAGTAGAATTATTGTGAGAGTAGAGTTAGAGAAGATGAAGGAGAAAAACATGGAAAATAAAAAAAAATTCCAATTCACCCCCTTTGAGTATTCAAGTGATGAAAACTCATTTGATTCTACATCTCCATCCTCTCCTTGAATATTTGTTAATCTTCAAAATGATCCTGATTTGGCTTATTTCTTAGATGGTAATTGTATTCTTCCCCAAAATGAAACTTAAGATGAAAATGATGGATTTTATCAACCACAACCGGAGGAAGAGTATTTGGGTGAACAGGTATGCTCCAAACTTAGATAATGTATGTTTAATTGGTAAAAACTTCCCCAAAAATGTAAATTTTTGAACTGGATTTTGCACAGTTCGGTTACATTATATGAAGAACATGTAACCGAACTGCTCTGAAGGTGTAGTTCGGTTGCCTTGTGAGATGAATAAGTAACGGAACTCATTTGAAGATGTAGTTCGGTTACTTTATCCAAACACGCAGGTTTCCGAACTCCATATTAATGGAAGTTCTGAGATGCAGTGTTATGTTCGGTTGGTTCGCAACTAACCGAACTTTACGTAAAAATAAAGTTTAACTAAGTGTATACAGTTCGATTGGTTCGCAAACTACATGTACCAACTATCTAACCGAACTATGTTTAATAAGTTCGGTTGTTTCGCAAACTTGAACCTAAAAGCATAACCAATTGAACTTAACAAACAAAAAAAATCTGAAGTTCCAGTATCTAGTTCGGTTATTTACATAAAATACAAAGTAACCGAACTTTGTTCCTTTTATTAGTTCGATCGTTGCGATAAAATTCACATGTTACCCAAACTCTGTTCCTTTTATTTGTTCGGTTACTTTGCAACTTGCTTAACCAACCGAACAATGAGTTCGGTTTTCCCGATAAAATTATTATGTGACAGAACTTATTTATAATTGCATTGATGTTGTTACATTTCTTATAGATGGAATCCCAACCTATACCAATGCATGATCAACCTTCTCCGATTGGTATGTTGTTCGAAGATACATCTCATCACTATGCTAATGAGTTGGTATTTGACTTACCAATTGATGCGAAGAATTGGGCTAGTGAACATGCCAAGAGAGTCATTTGCGTCTTGATTTTGAATGGAAAAGAAAGCAACACTCGTTTTTAAATGGTTTGTGAGAGAAGTGGAGATCCCGATGTTAGTCACAAGAGGAAGGGTTATGAGTATAAAGGAAAGACGACGAGGAAGAACACAACGTGCTCAAAGAAAATCAAATGTCCGTTCAAGCTAGTACGTAGCAAGAGCAAATTAACGACGAAATGGTTTCTAGCTATGGATAAGGTGGTAGGTCGTCATAACCACCCTCGTCCGGATGATCTTGAAGGGCATGCAATGGCCGCAAGGCTCACTCCTCGAGAAATGGAAAAAATAGCCGAGTATAGGAAATTGTGTATTCCACCTTCCACAATGCTTCGCTTATTAAAGCAAGATAACCAGGGTAACGTATCATCTTTGTACACCATTTACAATGCAATTGAGACGATTAAAAGGAATGAATGGAAGGATAAAAAAGTAATGCAACAATTATTTTTTTTGGCTCAAGAGAAAGGCTACGCGGTTCAAAAGAAGGTAGGTCTGGAAGAAGAAATAACTCATCTCTTCATTGCACATCCGAAGATTGTTCAATTGGCTCAATCATTCCATGAAGTTCTTATAATGGATTTCACTTACAAGACAAACAAATACGAGATCCCATTGCTGAACATTGTTGGTCGTACGTCGGCGAAGTCACCGTTTACCGTTGCTTTTTGTTTTATAAAGGACGAGCAAGAACCAAGTTACACTTGGGCGTTACAACAAGTGAAGGCGATCTACCGAGATGATGAGATCCCCGGGGTTATCGTGACGGACAATGACGTAGCATTGATGAATGCAATAGAGAAAGTCTTCCCATTAGCACATAATATGCTTTGTACATTTCATATATGGTGCAATGTGATGAATAGGTGCAAGCCTCAACTTTTTCCACCTAAGAGGAAACGATTGGAAGAGATTAGTAAGCTACCGGAAGATATATAAACAAGCGGATGCAAAATAGGAATTCGATAAACAATACGCCATAAATCACGCTAAATGGGTTTCCTTCTCCGGGGAATGGGAGGCATTGACTTGGTCTCTCACTGAAGAAGAGTATTATATAAATCTTTCCTAATTTAGAGAATATTGGTCTAGCCCCGAATATCCGAAGGATATAGTGACGTATGTGGTGAAGCAATGGTTGGAACCGCACAAAGAGCGCTTCGTTTATGCTTTTACCAACAACTATAAACACTTTGGGAATCAAGCGACAAGTTTGGTAGAATCGGCTCACCACCGGTTGAAGAAAAATCTCTTTGGATGTGTCGATATTTTGTGGTTGTGTTTAACGCAATGGAGAGTTACTTCAAACGCGATATTGAGAGAATTAAAGAGAAGTTCCAAAAAAGCCGCATCATGAAGTACACAAAGATTGTAGACAAAGGTGGTAACATCAAGAAAATGGCGGACCTTTGGTTGTTTAAGGGACTCTACTATAATGTTTCACATACTTGCATAAAGAGGTTAATGGTTGAGGTGAATTTGATTGACATATGGGGAACCAAGCCGAATGAGGTGTGTGTTTGCAACACGATGAAGTCTATGGGACTCCCTTTTCTCCACATGATAGCTAAGTATGAACATGGAATAATCCCTTTAAGCGATATTGATCCACATTGGCAACAATTAAGTTTTGTCCCTCCTCCAAAGGGCGATGTCGGTGAAGAGTTTGGTGACAATGAAATGGGAAGAGCGGTTATCGAAATGTACCAGAACATGAACAAACTCGAAAGGCAAATATTTTGGGATAACATGTGGCCAATCGTTTTTCCGCATACTTCGGAGAATGTGCAAGAACCGGATAAAGGCAAGGGCAAAGGTAGGCCAAAAACCAAAGAAACAAAAAAACAAGTTAGAGAATATGCAAAGGTGTTGGCTAAAAGGAAAAGTGAAATTAATCCTTTTACTAGAGATCCTTCGGGGCATGAGTATACCGCGGCGAAGTACCAAGAAGATTCTAAGAAAAGGGGAAGGAAAATTATTGAAAAAGGCGAGTCAAGTTAACGGGATATGAAGAAAAAAGGATCGAAGTTACACTATCAACCTACTCCATCAGAACCGAGCCATCCAATTCAATGAAACGTGAATCTAAAGGCTCCAATTGATACACCACCTCTTGATGATAAAAGGTACTTGGAAGAGCTACCTCCTTACATTAGAGATTACGTCATATCCACCCATGACGTCCCTTCGGATGGTAATTGCGGTTTCCATGTAGTCGTACAACAAATAGGGCCTTTCACTCAAGTTGCCAAGATGTATGATGATAATCAAATCACTTATGTCCGTCAAAGGATGTTGATGAAGCTCAAGGAGAAACTGTAATTTTACAAGACAATGTTGTCCGATGGTGATGTTAGTCTCAATATTCAATTTGTTAGTTTCAAATGCGTCTCCACGGGGCCCATCCAATCACAAGTGATCATTGGATGGCCATGCTGATATGCGGGAACTTAATCGCCGACCCATTCAATTGCGTGGTTCACTATTTCTCAAAAGGTGCTAGTTTCACATACACTCCCAAAACAACCATATGTGTCGAGAAACTTAGACGTAGGAGAGTGGTGATTGCGCTTGTTAACCACAATCATTTTATAGGCCTTCGGTTAGAAGACAATTGTCCATTTCCTCCGATATGCGGATGCTCTTATTGGAATGGATTTAACCCCGACACAATGTTGGGTTGGTGCATTATGTATGAACATAACATGGACATGTGGAAAGCTTTGGAGGAATCGGACAAAATTATACAGGAAGGTTCAATTTCCCTTGGGGATGATTAAATGTACCCTTATCTAGAATATGTATGCTTTGAACATCATCATAAGAATTAAAGATTGTGTTTTTTGGAATTTGGATGTATTATAATGTGTTTGCATAATTTGCTTTTATACAAAAAGTCACTCTTGGTTTACGGTGATAGGTTCGGTTACCTATCAAATTTATGGTGGTAACCGAACACATAGTTCAGTGGAATACATATATTTGAGATACTACCGAACTAGCAAGTTGGTTGATCCCGCAGAATAACGAACAAACCGAACTTCTTATGGACAGAGCATTTTCACTAATTTGGGTACTTAAAAGTTCAATAATTAATTAAAATACAACACCAAAATAACAAACAAAAGTTGTAGGTGATACTAAAGCTAAAATTGCGTAACATTTAATATCCGAAACGCGTTACGAAAAAGTGCACAAGGATTCGGAAATGATCTTCATATTTGAAATTCTTTGTCTTCCATCTTCGCCATTCATTTTTTGCTGTTAAAAAAATTTCCTCGCCTGTTTCACCCCTAAGTCGATACCGCCTTACAATCGGAAAGAAAGCCATAAATTCCACAACTCTCTCTTTAATCTTATCCAATCGAAGTAACAAAGCTATATGATCACGGTTATGAGGGTATCCTGTGTCGGAGCAAAATTGCTCATGAATTTTTCCCCAATAACTTTGACTCATAATACCATTCGTTCTTCGTTCTTCACCCCTCTTTGGATAGTATAGTTTGTAGTTTCTGCAAAGAGAGAGATCTTCATCTAGAGTAAATTTAGCACTATTAGCTTCCATTTTTAGAAGATTAGACAAAATGTTAACTATGAGACACATATTTATAACCAAGAGGTGTATAACGACAAGAAAAATAGCCATTACTTGAAATTTGTGTCATTCAAATTTCAAAATACAGAGTTCGGTTACATAGGAAATGCATAGACAAAACTGACAGGGCAATCTAAAAGTTCGGTTGTTTCGCAGATTTGGTCAACTAACCGAACTAAGCAACAACAATATTTCAAAAGTTACAGTGTAATGTTCGGTTACCTGGTATTATTTTGCAGGTAACCGAACTTAGAAAAATTTTCACTGATTTTTGAGCTCCATAGTTCGGTTACCTGGTATTATTTCGCAGGTAACCGAACATTACACTGTAACTTTTGAAATTTTTTGTTAATGAGTTCGGTTAGTTGATTAAATCTGCAAAACAACCGAACTTGTTGTTTATCAAGTTCGGTTGTTTACCAAATTTAATCAACTAACCGAACTTCCTAATAATTTCTTTAAAAATTTGAGTTTAATGGAACACATATGAGTCAAATAGCCAAACTAACTAATAATTTCTTAAAAATTTGAATTTAACGAAACACATATGAGTCAAATAGCCAAACTAATCCCTTAAAACACAAATTAAAAACCAAATTATGAAATTCATTTAGTAATACATATAACTAAATGTTGGAAGCAAACATAAGAAAACAAACTACCAAATCCGCAAAAAAAAAGTCTTCCAAACATAAGGAAACAAACTACCAAATACGCAATAAAAAAATCTTCCAAACATAAGAAAAAAAAGTACTAATTGTTACAATCACTCATTTACCACGACTACTATGAGAAACTTTTCTACTCTTGCATTTAGGAGCTTTAGGTCGTCCTTCGTCACTAGGAGTGTCATCTCCACTGCTTTGTTGTTGAACCATCCGACTTGAACCTTCCCCTTCTCGGCGACTCCTCTTCGACGGCATGGTCTGGCTTGGATCAACCTGGCTTGTATCGACAAGGTTGGGATTAAAAACATTAGTTATTTAGTTGTAGAGTTATGTTTGTTCTCGAGTGTCCATCGGCTCTCCACTCTGGATTTTTGCCATCATTTTCTTCAACAATTTAGCACTTGCCTTCACCTTTTCTCATCGAAAACATAAGTAACTATCATTTTTCAATACTTTATAACATTTTGAAAAAAAAAAAATAAGGGTAAATATCTTACCGTCGAATTCCACAAGATCAAGGCCTCATCACCACACATAGGGGTATGCTTCATAATCTTCTGAGCCTCTTTCTCCATTGCCGCCGCTTTTGCTTTATCAGCACGGGCTTGTTAGACACTGTTTATTACACGAGGATGAGAAAAATGTTCATACCATTCCATATATCCATCGTCAGCGGCATTTGGCTCATCAAACGAATCTTGTAACTCTTCGACTGGAACAAGATAATCCCCAAAGTTCTTCCAGTGCTCCACTGATGGAGCGGGATCGTATTTGGGGATTAAATTCTTCTCGTTGTTCTTAGTCCGACCTTCTTTACCTTGAAGTTGAAGATTTCCACTTGTGGGACACTTTGGACACAAGAAATTTGTCTAAGTACTCTTCGAGGATTATACATTGTACAACCCCCAGATGAAACAACGGTCCATTATAACCCGGAACAGGTTAGAAATGAATAACATCAACATCCTCCTCGTTTTCATCTGATGCAATGCTGTAAGGATGGAAAACCACATCTTCCACTGTTAACTTATCCAATGTCTCCCTCAACTCCAACACATTTTTTTCCTTATTCTTTTCTTGTGAGTTCAAAAATTCATATTTACCAGTTGTAGGCTTCCCATAAGGCCAAGGAGTGCGAGCATGAGACAATTGCAGTTTAGGGAAGTGTTCGTACACCCAAACCTATGAGAAGAGGCAAAAAATAATATATTCGCAATATGATTAGTAACAATACACATTCATTCACTTATATATTCATACGCAAACGATAATTTAACGGGGTACTTGAACAAGGGTGTATAAGCCTCTAAAATATAGACTCCTAAGCCTCGAAGCTTTTCTGAGTTCCACTTGAACGAATGAAAGAACCGCAATGCCCCAAGAGTAGTTGTTCACCTCATCCAAGGGGTCCAATAGCTGGAGGTAATGAGCATTTACCACGTGGCCTGAAGTGTCAGGGAAGAAGATGGTTCCAAGTTGATATAACAAATAAGCAGTCACATGGTGCTTAGTCTTCTTCTCTGTCATCACCAACTTTCCTTGAGCAACCAAATCTTTCGTCCCTGAAAAATCATCAAACAAGGTTTTGAGCTTGATCTTTTTCAACTTCTTCTTGTACGTGCGGTCTTCCTCAAACTCATTATACTCATCACCTTCCCTAGGCTCTTTGTTAGATCGCCTAAACTCAAATTGTGCGTTTTTAACGCTCCATCCTAGACATCTTTTCGACTAGTTTTTCAAGAACTTCGTAACTCATCGAGAGATGTATCCATCTCGAACACTTGTTCCTGTAATTGGTAGGGTTGTGATTCTAAAACAATCATCCGGAGTTATTGCCATCTCCCAAAAGGTAGATGAAAGGTATCTGTTTCTTGACAAGCCCTCTCGGAAAATGCAGTAACAGTGACAGCATCAAATTTTTGGTGCGCATGTTGTATCCCGTTCCATAGTACACAATCAAATACCGCCAAGCGGACCTCATCACACTCATTTTCTATATTACATACCTTGTTCTTTTGACGTTTCAAAACACGAACATCATTTTTATGATCCTAAAAAAACAACATCATATCTTATATACTAATATATATATAAAAGGACAATATATGTAAAAGTATAATAAAATGACTGAGAAATCTAAATCTTGATGGTTAACATTGAACCATACCTTTGCCGCAAAGATCTTGGAAGCCCATGAGTTTTTGTAGCCCATCAATACCTCCCCGCCATCTCTTGGAGTACCATATGTTGGATTCTTTGGCGGCAAACACAAATCCTTATGAGGAATGTATGAATATCTAGCACAAGGCTTTTTAGGCGTCTTTCTAGGTCTCTTTACCACTATGTATGCTTGTTCTTCTTCTTCTTCCTCTTCATCTGAGTCCTCCTCTGATCCATCATCATCCTTATCTCCGTCTTCCTCATCTTTTTTACCCTCATCATCGCCAACCTCATTTCCTCCTCCTTGAGCTAGTTCATCTTCTCCAGCTTGATTATGTTCTTGACTGCCCATCTCTTCCACAATCTCTTCATTAACTTGTTGGCTTACGTTGTCAGCATTATCTCTATTGACACCATCTTGGATGATAACACCCGGTAATGACCCACCTCCATACTTAACATTTTTGGTTCCACGCTTACCGGCACCACAATGTACTTTGCCTCGAGGCGTGGGTGTTCTCAGATCTTCCAGTAAAGGTTGTTTTCCTCTAATCAAGAACACAAAATATATTAGCTTAACCGATAAATGATTGACTAAATCAGATGCAACATAAGGGTTCTCAGCGTAAGGTTCGGTTTGAATAGGTTTTTTGCGAACATACCGAACTCCACATGTGTGCAAATACTGAAGAGTTCGGTTTGTCAAGGTTTTTTGAGAATAAACCGAACCCAACATTGGTCACTAATAGTAAAGAGTTCGGTTTGTCAAGGTTTTTTGCGATCAAACCGAACTCCACATGTGTGCAAATACTGAAGAGTTTGGTTTGTCAAGATTTTTTGCGAATAAACCGAACTCAACATTGGTAACTAATAGTGAAGATTTCGGTTTGTCAAGGTTTTTGTGAGTAAACCGAACTCCACATGTATGCAACACAACATAGTTGGAAAAGTTCGGTTATATTGAAACTCAACATATAGGGCAAAATAGCATAGTTCGGTTATATTGAAATTTGTTTTTTTTTTTTGGTAAAGTTCGGTTACTAAATAGTTTTAGAATATTATGCGAACCAACCGAACAAGATAGCTCAGTTTGGTTACACAAAAACTCAAAATAGAGGGCAAAATTGCACAGTTCGGTTACAAGTGGAAAAAAATTGTTGCAAAACTGGTGAAGTTCGGTTAGAAAAAAGTTTTAGTCTTTTTAGCGAACTAACCGAACTGGCAGTTCGGTGACCCGGTTTTGAATCCTATAAAACCAAACTGTTCTTGGTGTTCTTCCTTTCAGGAAGTTTGGTTAACAAACTAGGGTTTTCTAGAAATTCGTCCTAACCGAACAACGCACTGTAACTCCCATTCGAACCCTATTTTGATGATTTCTATTCAATTAAACGAATCAAAATAAAATTAAAAGTGTGGGTTTGTTGGAACATACCTTTGAATCGGTCCCATGAAAGAATCAGGCTTCTTACTGTGTCTATTATATTGGATTATGGATTCACTTGGCTCTTCCACTTCTTTATGAATCTCAATCACTTGGCTGATTTGCTAGATGTCCTAATGGGGGACCTGTTCCTGGGAGTCTATTTTTTTCTTTCAAAGAACCATTCTTATAGTCGATTGATTAATCGACGATGAAAATTTTATGAATTGACGATTAATCGATGAAGACGATGTTGAAATGGGGGAAGAGGAAAGAAGAAGAAGAGGAGAACAATTCCTCAAAACTGTTTTTTTTTGTTGTGCGGCTAGGTTAGATTAGGATTATATTTAGGTTTTTCTTTTTGATTAAGTTAGATTTAGTTATTAGGTTAGGATTAATTTAATTAGGATAAGGGCCAAATTAATAATCTCATCTGATTTTAGGACATCCCTTAACATTGTAGGATAGGTGGCCTAATAGGACCATGGTCCCAAAAAAACCATGGTCCCCGAAAAATCGTTCTTTTTCAACTTGGGAGCAATAAGTGACTACTATAGTACTACTATCTAACTATTCAACTAAGAAAGCCTCGAGCCGAAATGCAAAGATATATGGAACCATAAATGACTTGAAGCCCATAACCAAAGCCAACTCTTTTTTGGTTTTGTTTTCTTTATTTGGTTCAAATTTTCAAGATCATCAATACAGGTATCAATTTACACGGAAATATACCAAATTCCACATAACAAGAAATTTTCTTTAACAACTTCAAAATTTTTATCTTGTCACTCGTACGGTCATCCCAATGAAGTACAATGGTAAAATTATTAAGTGATCCAATTTCAAAATATTTATCAAGTCATCAACGTTGTAGTAAAATCATCAAATTCTTCGGGACTAAAAAAACAAAAAGTTCTTGTCAGCAAAACGTGGTTTCTTTCTTCCAGCCGATTTGCGGATGCAGCTGACCCTACTCATGTCTTCAACTCATTCAAACTTTCTTTTCCTATCGTACAATTTCGTTTAATTTGGTTTCGTACTGGCCCAAAATGTAGCGCACCTCCCGAAGTGTGTAGATTATCCTTTATATCTAAAGACAACTAAGAAAACACCACACAAAAATTTCTTCATACGTTTGGAAATCAGAGAACAACCAAACCCACTTTTGATATTTTTGATACTGGGCACTAAAAGCTTGGAGGCCGTGTGTCAAATGGACTCCCCCAAGAAGAGAACTACTGCAAGTCTACATGCCAACACATTTGGTGCATGTAACAGTGCCGGTATTTGCAGGTATAAGGTGCCACTAGGAATGATTCCGGAGGCTTCATATATGTCAATTAATGAAAGGTGTATGGTTTAACAATCCCCTTCAGCGTTCTTTAAAATGCTGCACCACGTACTCCTAGGCATAAAAAAAGAAGTATAGAAGCAAAATTTCAACTAACTCTTGCACGATGTATGGCAAGAGCCAGCAGATTCAGTTTATTCGCATAATAGAACAAGCACCTTACAAGTTACAACACACAAGTAAAACTAACACACTCCGCCAGAGTCCTGTATGGTGGTATGCCGTCGATCCTGTTCCTCCAGATAAGATAAGCATAAGAATCTATAGCATAATTTTTCTTACAACCGATAATGTCACTAACATCTAAAACGGTACCAGACGCATTATCATATTAGATTTGTGTAAAAGAGGTAGCATGGCTTAAAATTTTCGTCTGGTAAATGACCACCTCCCATTTCAGGAACAGATCCCATTTGATTGTCCATGGAATGTCCTCCAGGGTATATACGTTCGACACCAATATCACCAAACCGAGGTAAAATTTCTGGTGGCCAATATCCAATTGTTGTGTTTTCAATTACAAACCACCATTTCTTTTCCGATGATGTGATGTGAAACACAAAATTAAATTAATATCATTGCATACGAAATTATACATTAGGCTTGCTTATAAGATATACATGGTATTTCAATTCATAGACAATCATAAACAGATGTGATGCTTAGAGGATGGTCATGAGTAATTTCTGGGTTTACGTGAACACCAGGACAAAGAGTATTAAAGCAGCCAGTCTGGTTGCCATTGTCAGAATGTCAAAATCAATTATTTGAACTGTTAGATAAACTTAAATTTACATAGTAGGAAAATTAAAAGAGGACATTATCTATTGTTAATTCTTCTAAGAAGTTATATGATATCAAACTGACAGTCCAGTATAAAAAAAAATCGCACCGCAGTATCATTGTCGTACAATATGGGATTTACCTTATAAATTTACATAAATTTGAAGTTAATTAATGCCAAAATCAAGTAAAAAAGATAATATGAAAGTATTAATTTTTCTCTTGTTTTTAATATTTTTACAAATGATTCTTCCATGTATCGTCCATCCAACATGTATTCTATTGTATTGACTATCCCAACTAGATCTTAAGGAAATTTCAGCTAAGCTATGTTGGTCGAGGCCCACGGTTGGTTTCCGAATGCTTATTTTTGCACTAGCCCCAAATAAATGTTTCACCTTCATTTTGATATAAAATTCCTGCAAACTGAGGAAGTCTTGACATACTTTAGAAAATGGCAAATTGAAAAATTGAACTAAAAAGGGATATTTAATGTTGGGCACCCGGCAAATGACCAACACATTGTTTTGGTACCCAACATGTTAAATATTGAGGGTTGGTACCTGAATCCGTGAGAGACTGTCAAGTCAAACAGTTGACCAAATTAAAAATAATTATTTTTAATTAGGAAATAAATATCTTAAAAAACCCTAATACACCCCTTTAATTGGACGGTTCTAAGAGAACATACTAAATGAACGGCATGAGGCTCCAACACCCTTCTGAATTGCAATTCCTAATCTGTAAAAAAAAATTACATTTCTTGGCACCAACATCAAACCTAGACAAATGATTATGCAGCCTCTTAAGTAAACCCACTGTTTCTTCACCAAGCTCGAATGGATGAAAGAAACTATCTGTGAATCCAAAGAAGCGTTGCATTCGTTGTTAGGCATTGAAACCCTAAAAATTACCGTATTGTGCAGAAAACGTGGAAGCAATACGAGATTAGGGTTAGGCATGGTGCACCACATAAGGGAAGAAGAGGAGAATCTGAAATGGAGACTTAAACTAAATTAAATTAAATTAAATTAAATTTAGTAAGTCAAACAGAGACTTAGACAGTAAACTTCCATTCAGGTACCAACACTTAATTTTTTTTTAAATGTTGGATGTTGGTCATTTGCTGGGTATATTAAATATCCCAACTAAAAATAAATATATAAACCTTAGAACTAAGATACAATAGTGCTACAAAATACGTTTTACCATTTAGTGTGTAGAGGCAGACATGGGTTCAGTCGATAATGACAAATATTGGCTCTAATTAGAAATTCTTTTCGTGTCCTTCGTGTAGGTGTTGTTCCTTGCGGACACTTCTCTACATGAATTCAAAAAATTGATGTTTCACTCGTACCACCTTTCAACTCCGAATTATGAAGAACAAATTTTGAAATAGGAAACCAAAATCCAAAACTAAGGCATATCTTCCCTTGAAAGTATTATCAGTCTACTGTAATTGACATCGCAAACAAGGAAAAAAAAAACAAACATTTAAAGATATCAAATGAAACTGAATTTTATGGTTTCTGAATAAATAATCAAATGTAGGTTGTTTGTAGAAGTCGATAGAGTCATAGATATCACCCCACGATCACTATCGAAATAATAAACGATATTTATTAGACGCATTGGTAGTGGATACAAATATCAATATAGTAAACAAAATTTTTACATATGATGATTTTGATTTAAATCTTACAAATTCATAGTTTTCCAAATTAATTCAAAATAAAAACCATGACTACGAAGACCAAGAAAAAAGTACAAGTTCCCATGGTGAGTTTGTATAACTATTAGCTTACTGGTGTTGAGCAACAGCCGCAAAAGCCTACTTATACTATTTTTCTATTTGGTGAAATCGATATTGGATACTCTAGATTTGCAGTCATCAATACATGACTTGGATTTCTCATTAAACCAAATCTAATCAATGTTCTCAAAACCGGTCCGGACGTAGACTCGAAAAAATTACTGGGTTAAGGATCATTGATTCACCCAGTGGTTCAACCCGGATTGACCGGGTCAAATATAATTTAGCTTTATTCGATGTCTCTAGTAATGAGTTATGACTAGGTAAACTTAGGTGCAGGCCCAAAAAAAATAATATTCTTATTGTCAGGCCTAAAATTAATTTTAGATACCGTGACACCCAAAATTATCCGAAATTATTAAGAATCAATACATAATTCGTTATGCATACTATTTTTTCAGGCATAACTCGTTATGCAGCCTAATTTTTCAGGGGTATGATTGGCAACGCAACTTGGATATAACATATCTAAAAATCCGCGCCTTGGAATTTTATATCGTTGGAAATCTTTTTAAGAGAGCTAGACAACGAGTACAAACAACAATATCAAATTCTTGTTTTTCACGAAAAAGTCGAAGGTTTTCATCGTTTTAGGGAAATTTTCGAAAATTGACTACATATTTATTATGCAGCCTCCAAAACAGATGCATAAACATTATGCAGACGCATAACGAATTATGCAACCATTTTCTCGACTGCATAACAAAGTTATGCATCTACAACGAGTTATGCAGACATTGTTTTGGTTGATTTTAGTCCATACATAAAAAATGGATGCATAATTGGTTATGCAGCCATATTTAAGGATGCATATCAGGTTATGCATCCATTTTCTCGGTGCATAAAATATTATGCAACAATTTTCTCGATGCATAATGCATTATGCAGCCGTATTCACTACCCCAAAATCAGGATTTTGTAACAGTGCAACCTGTCACAGTTTATTTTTCAGTCACAGATACACCTGTGATAAGTCCTGCAACAGTTATAACTGTTATTATATTTTCTATTCGTGACAATATTAAATTCTTTTATTAGTCACAATAATATTTGTTGACAATTTTACAGACAGTCACAATTATAATTCAAAGTGATGATTCCACCCAAATGTTTCACTACATCTAAAACAACCCCAAAATTATATCACTTTGAACTTTACTTATCACTAATTTTCCCACATTTGTACAAACTAACAATTATATTTCATTTTTATAAATCAAAATACATTTTTCTTTTTCTTTTTAATTTTCTTAATATTAGAAAACAGGATCAAGACCAAGTTAACAAGTCATAACTTTATAGAAATTTGACTTTGATATATCTGCTTCTTCCGAAGACGGTGAAAATTACCAGACTATCCTTATCGGAATAAGTGCAATAAAAATTCCGAAGATTGTGAAAATGACCAGACTACCCTTATCGGAAATAAGTAAAGTAAATATTACAGACTGTTAAAATGACCATATTACCCTTAATGGAAAAAAGTGAATAAAATATTACGCAGACTGTGAAAATGACCAGACCCTTATCAGAAATAAGTGAAGTAAATATTACAGACTACAAAAATGACCATATTACCCTTAATGGAAATTAGTGCAATAGATATTATGGAAACTGTGAAAATGACCAGACTACCCTTATCGGAAATAAGTAAAGTAAATATTACAGACTTTAAAAATGACCATTTTACCCTTACTGAAAATAAGTGCAATAAATATTATGGAGACTGTGAAAATGACCAGACTACCTTATCGGAAATAAGTAAAGGAAATATTACACATTTTCAAAAGACCATATTACCCTTACTGTGATAATGACCATATTACCTTTACTAGAAATAAGTGTAATAAATATCATGGAGAATATGAAAATGACCAAACTACCTTATCAAAAATAAGTAAAGTAAATATTACATGCTATGAAAATTACTATTTTACCCTTACTGGAAATAAGTGTAATAAATATTCGGAGACTATGAAAATGACCAGATTACTCTTATCAGAAATAAGTAAAGTAAATATTACAGACTGTGAAAATGACTATTTGATCCTTACTTGTAATAAGTGCAATAAATATTGTGGAGACTGTCAAAATGACCAGACTTCCCTTATCAAAAATAAGTAAAGTAAATATTAAAGACTGGAAATGATCATATTACCCTTACTGGAAATAAGTGCAATAAATATCATGGAGACTATGAAAATTATCAAACTACCCTTGTTAAAAATAAGTAAAGTAAATATCATAGACTATGAAAATGACCACTTTACCCTTATTGGAAACATATGCAATAAATATCATGGAGACTATGAAAATGACCAGACTACCCTTATCGGAAATAAGTGAAATAAATATTACATACTGTGAAAATGACCATATTACCCTTACTAGAAATTAGTGCAATAAATATTATTGAGAGTGGGAAAATGACCAGATTACCCTCATTAAAAATAAGTAGAGTTAATATTTAGACTGTGGAAATGACCATATTACCATTACTAGAAATTAATGCAATAAACATCATGGAGACTATAAAATGACCAAACTGCCCTTATCAAAAAAATACAAGTACATATTATAGTCTGTGAAAAATGACCATTTTACCCTTAATAGAATAAGGTTAATAAATGTTACAGAGACTGTGAAAATGACCAAACTGCCCTTATTGGAAATAAATAAAGTAAATATTACAAACTATGAAAATGAACATATACACCTTAATGGAAATTAGTGCAATAAATATTATGAAGACTGTGAAAATGACCAGACTATCCTTATCGGGAATAAGTAAAGTAAATATTACAAACTGTAAAAATGACCATTTTACCCTTACTGGAAATTAGTGCAATACTGTGAAAATGATCAGACTACCTTATTAAAAATAAGTAAAGTTAATATTTCATACTGTGAAAATGACCATATTACCCTTACTAGAAATTATTGCAAGAAATATCATGGAGACTATAAAAATGACTGAACTTCCCTTATCAAAAATAAGTAAAGTAAATATTATAGTCTGTGAAAATGACCATTTTACCTTAGTGGAAATAAGTGCAATAAATGTTATGGAAATTTTGGAAATAACCAGACTACCCTTATCGGAAATAAGTAAAGTAAATATTACAAACTGTGAAAATGACCATATTACCATTATTGGAAATAAGTGTAATAAATATTATGGAGACTGCGAAAATGACCATTTTAACCTTACGACCGTAAGGGTCATTTTCCAGTAAGGGTAAAATGGTCATTTTCACACTCTATAATATTTGCTTAACTTATTTCCGATAAGGGTAGTCTGGTCATTTTCATTGTCTCCATGATATTTGTTGCACTAATTTCTACTAAGGGTAATTTGGTCATTTTCATTGTCAGTGATATTAACTTTACTTATTTCCGATAAATGTAGTCTGGTCATTTTAACATTCTCCATAATATTTATTGCACTTATTTCCCATAAGGGTAAAATGGTCATTTTCACAGTCCTCATAATATTTATTCTAGAAAGGGTAGTATGATCATTTTCACTGTCTGTAATATTCACTTTACTTATTTCCGATAAGGATAGTCTGGTCATTTTGACAGTCTGGATAATATTTACTGCACTTATTTCCAATAAGGGTAAAATAGTCATTTTCACAGTCTGTAATAGTTATTTTACTTATTTTTGATAAGGGTAGTCTGGTCATTTTCACAGTCTCCATAATATGTATTTCACAGTCTTCATAATATTTATTTAATTAATTTCCATAAAGGGTAGTATGGTCATTTTCACAGTCTCCATAATATTCATTTTCACAGTCTCCATAATATTTATTTCACTAATTTCCAGAAAGGGTAGTATGGTCATTTTCACTGTCTGTAATATTCACTTTACTTATTTCCGATAAGGATAGTCTGGTAATTTTCACAGTCTCCGTAATATTTATTGCACTTATTTCCAGTAAGGGTAAAACAGTCATTTTCACAGTCTGTAATATTTACTTTACTTATTTTTGATAAGGGTAGTTTGGTCATTTTCACAGTCCCTATAATATTTATTTCATTAATTTCCAGTAAGGGCAGTACAGTCATTTTCACCATCTGTGTGATATTTATTGCACTTATTTACAATAAGGGTAGTTTGGTCATTTTGACATTCTGCATAATATTTATTGCACTTATTTCCATTAAGGGTAAAATAGTCATTTTCATAGTCTGCAATATTTATTTTACTTATTTTTGATAAGGGTAGTCTGGTCATTTTCACAGTCTCCATAATATTTATTTCACTAATTTCCAGTAAGGGTAGTACAGTAATTTTCGCCGTTTGTGTGATATTTATTGCACTTATTTACAATAAGGGTAGTTTGGTCATTTTGTCAGTCTCCATAATATTTATTGCATTTACTTCCAATAAGGGTAAAATAGTCATTTTCACAGTCTATAATATTTACTTTACTTATTTTTGATAAGGGTAGTTTGGTCATTTTCACAGTCTCTGTGATATTTATTGACTTATTTCTAGTAAGGGTAATATGGTCTTTTTTAGAATCTGTAATATTTACTTTACTTATTTCCGATGAGGGTAGTATGGTCATTTTATATGTCTCCATGATATTTATTGCACTAATTCCTAGTAAGGGCAATATGGTCATTTTCACAGTCTGTGTGATATTTATTGCACTTATTTCCAGTAAGAATAATATGGTCATTTTCACAATTTGTAATATTTATTTCACTTATTTCCGATAAGGGTAGTATGGTCATTTTCACCATCTCCATGATATTTATTGCACTAATTTCTAGTAAGGGTAATATGGTCATTTTCATTATTTGTACTATTCACTTTACTTATTTCCGATAAGGGTAATATGGTCAGTTTCTTAATCCGTAATATTTACTTTACTTATTTCCGATAAGGGTAGTCTGGTCATTTTCACTAGTAATCTTTGAACCCATGATGTTCGATTATGATGTTACAGGTTACTAGAGTTAGAAAATCAGGTCTAACTCTAGTAATCTTTGAACCTGGGATGTTCAATTCTGATATACTTCATCTTCAGTTCATCCGAACGAGAAACTCAGGTCTAATTCTAATAATCTGATATATTTCGTCTTCAGTTCATCCGAACGAGAAACTTAGGTCTAACTCTAGTAATATTTGAATCTTTGATGTTTGAATCTGATGCATTTCAGTCTTCAATTCATCCGAACGAGAAACTCATGTCTAACTCTAGTAATCTGATATATTTCATCTTCAATTCATTCGAACGAGAAACTCATGTCTAACTCTAGCAATCTTTGAACCTGTGATTTTCCAATCTGATATATTTCGTTTTCAGTTCACCTGAACGAGAAACTCAGGTCTAACTCTAGTAATCTTTGAACCTGTGATGTTCGAATCTGATATATTTCGTATTTAGTTCATCCGAACAAGGAACTCAGGTCTAACTCTGGTAATCTTCGAACCTGGGATGTTTGAATATGATATATTTCGTCTCCAGTTCATCCAAACAAGGAAGTCAGGTCTAACTCTGGTAATCTTCGAACCTGGGATGTTGGAATATGATATATTTCGTCTCCAGTTCATCCGAACAAGGAAGTCAGGTCTAACTCTGGTAATCTTCGAACCTGGGATGTTGGTAGGGGTGTCAACGGGTCCGGGTCCTCCCGGGTATCACTAGACCCGGACCCTACTTATAAAGGTCGGATCCGGGTCCTAACGGTTCCGGGTCCGGTTCCTACACTTGTGGACCCAGAACCGGACCCGTTTAAATACCCGTGTACACGTTGGGTCTTAAGAAAACTATTAAAAAAACCTCAAAAACTTAATATTTGTCTCTTTTTGGCTTGGATTTAAATAACTTTTATAAAATTTATTATTATTTCTTATTAATGTACTAAATAAAGATTAAATGTAAGAGAAAAATTTGAAACGAGTAAACTATCAAAGCTAAAACTAGCAAAAACATGAATAAACGGGTACCCGACGAGTATTACCCGTTTGGACCCGTTTAGATTCGGGTCCAATCGGGTAATTACCCGTCGGGTCCTAAGTTGCTAATTGGTCCAACTTTAGGACCCGGAACCGGACCCAAGTCTACCGGATCCGGTTCCGGTTCCGGATAATGAGTACCCATTAACATCCCTAGATGTTGGAATATGATATATTTCGTCTCCAGTTCATCCGCACAAGGAAGTCAGGTCTAACTCTGGTAATCTTCAAACCTGGAATGTTGGAATATGATATATTTCCTCTCCAGTTTATCCGAACAAGGAAGTCAGGTATAACTCTGGTAATCTTCGAACCTAGGATGTTGGAATATATATTTCGTCTCCAGTTCATCCTAATGAGAATCTCAGGTCTAACTCTAGTAATCTTTGAACCTGTGATGTTCCATTCTGATACACTTCGTCTTCAGTTCATCCGAAAGATAACTCAGGTTTAACTCTAGTAATCTTTGAACCTGGGATGTTCAATTCTGATATATTTCGTCTTCGGTTCATCCGAACGAGAAACTCAGGTCTAACTCTAGTTATCTTTCAACCTGGTTTGTTCGATTCTGATATATTTCATCTTCAGTTCATCCGAACGGGAAACTCAGGTATAACTCTAGTAATCTTTCAAACTGGGTTGTTCGATTCTGATATATTTCATCTTCAGTTCATCCGAACGGGAAACTCAGGTATAACTCTAGTAATCTTTCAAACTGGGTTGTTCGATTTTGATATATTTCATCTTCAGTTCATCCAAACGGGAAACTCAGGTATAACTCTAGTAATCTTTGAACCTGGGATGTTCGATTCTGATATATTTCCTCTCCAGTCCATCTGAATGAGAAACTCAGGTCTAACTCTAGTAATCTTTGAACCTGGGATGTTCAATTCTGATATATTTCATCTCCAGTTCATCCGAACCAGAAACTCAGGTCTAACTTTAGTAATCTTTGAAAACCAGTGGTGTTAATTCTGATATATTTCGTCTCCAGTTCATCCGAATCAGAACTCAGGTCTAACTCTAGTAATCTTTGAACCCTGGATATTCAATTGTTATATATTTCCTCTCCAGTTCATCCGAACGAGAAACTAAGGTCTAACTCTAGTAATATTTGAACCCGTGTTGTTCTAATCTGATATAAAGATTAATACTTCAAAAATCATCTTCCAAACAAATTTAGAATTTAAACCAATAACTCTAAAAACATGAAGATGAAAACATTGGACATAGCTATGTGTAATCACAATAATGGCTATTCCAAACTCCAGTTATTCTTCTAACAAACACAAGAAAAATACAATTTTCACCTCTCGAGAACTCGAAAAGTAAAGGATGGTGATCCGACTGAATGGGAGACAAAGTGCCGCACTACGCACTTTAATTAGAAATGATTACATTCTATAAGTTAGGATGCAAACATGTTCAATGGAAAAGGCGTAATTGTGCACTTTAAATTTTTGGTTGTACAAATTTAGATATGATTGATTAAAATTATATCAAAAGTTAAAATTAAAAACAAAGTAAAAGCTCATTGATATGTTGATTTTTTTTTAGTTTTTTCTATATTCACCCTAGTTTTAGTTCTCCCTTAGTAAAAGTGGCTTTCCCCCTATTAATTATTTTTTTAATTTAATGTGGTATACGCGTCGGAATAAACGTAAATTTATTTGATTTTTCATCCCGAACTTTTGGACCCCTGAGAAACGACGTCACATGGTTTCGCTAAGTTATAAAATGACACATATTAGTCAAACATGAACAACCGTTTAATGATTCTTGGTTTGGACACGTGGTTAGCGATTACTCCTTGAATCTCTAAGAACCAATCAAATTCGTGTGGTATACCATAATCATCTATCTGTGAAGCACCATAACAGAATAGAAGAGAGATAAATCCTTCAAAACCTAATCTCTATTTCTTTCTCCTTCTCCGCCCCCGCCTACACCTCTCTCTCAACTAGTAGATCGGTACAAAAACGATTTTGTCTTTCACTATCCCAGTGCAAAAACTAGTAGATCGGTTAGATCTCTGTAAAAAAACCTTAAATCTGTTATCGATGATGTTTTTGAGTCTCAAAAAGTTGTTGGGGTTTCAGATCCATTTTCTGCATCTACGGCGTTTGGTTTTTTATGGATGGGTATGAAACAAAAAATCTCTCTCTGCATTCTCAGCAATCAATACTCGTCTTTGTATTGATTCTTTTGATCTATGCTATTTTCAGGTATTTTTGGAGATTCATTTGAATTTTTGGAGTATTGGAGATTGTTTTTAATTATCTTTGCTATTGTTTTGGGTGATTCAAGTCATGGCGTCTGTAAATGCAGCTTATGAATCTAGGGATTAATTTTAGTTTGCATCGGTTTTTCTTTATAGGTTTTAGTTTCCAATTGAAAATTTGGTTTTTCTGTTGATTGTAGGATGGTTAATTATTGGTCTAATATTTCTTCTGCAGTTTGGCTTCGGTGGTTAAGGCAACCGAGGTGCGGAAACAAGAGACAATCTTGAACAAAATACCAACAAAACTGCCCATGAGGTGTTAAAGAAGAAGCCTGAAAGAGTATACAAGGGTTAAAAATTTGTATTCTATTCTTTACTTTCTTCATTAATGGTAGGGCTGGATAATATTTGTGTTTTCAATTAGACCATCTGATTTCAGAGATTTGATCTTATCCTTGCAATGAATATGCAAAACAACGGTAAATTAATAGTAGAGATAACTATAACTGATTAGATTAGTATAAATTAGTGGTTAATTTTAGCTTTTGTCTTATCTGGTTATGTCTTGATGATTTCAATTACTAGATGATATAATGGGTGCAGTTGAGAGGTGAAAATTTAAAGAGACTCTTCCTGATGATTCTCATAAGAAGGTTATATTTGGAACTCCTATAAATTTTGTATCTAAATTCAATTTTTAGTTTTAGGCTTGGCTTGAATGTCACTGACTAGAAAAATGTGTATTCGTTCATGTTGTTGGTGTTGCAGGTTAAGTTAATTTGCTCATACCACAAGAAGCATAATGAGAAAGAAG
Organism: Papaver somniferum; assembly: GCF_003573695.1. NCBI lineage: Eukaryota > Viridiplantae > Streptophyta > Magnoliopsida > Ranunculales > Papaveraceae > Papaver > Papaver somniferum. The sequence continues at coordinate 178,986,664 of NC_039362.1, read as the reverse complement.
TACCAGATCCTTAGTATGGTGGACTACAATGTTTTGAGAAGGTAAATTTTTTGAATTTGGATTCATATTTGACTGATCTTTGGATTGTAGTTTTCAGTGCTGATATGACTGATCTTTGGAGACAATCTTGAACAAAAGACCAACATAACTGCACATTAAGTGTTAGAGAAAAAGACGAATGAATAGAAGAAGGGAAAATTCTTATTGTATTCTTTACTTCAGTAATGGTAGAGCTGCTATGTTGATATTGCATGATAATCTTGCAGGCTGTAGTTCTTTAGTCTTGGGACTTGTTGGTTTTAACTTTCTTAGGTTATTTTGCTTAATTTGTTTTGAGAAAAAAGTTTTATTCTTTGTGTATCATGTACGGTGCTCAACTGTCTGTACATATACAGACCGTTTGTACCAATAAAAGGAGTAGTAGTACTGTTTGTATCTGTAGTAGCAATTGTAGGAAAGTTTGTACATGTTGCAGGAGTAGTTTTAGTGTGTGTATGGTGGTAGGAATTGTAGGACAGCTTGTACTTGTAGTAGGAACAGTATCAGCAGTAGGAGCTAAGGCGACTTGTATCGGTACTAGTAGTGGCAGTAGTGTTTGAATCTTGAACTGCTGGCCCAAAATAAGATTGCGCTACCACAATGTTGGTCGAGGAAAACGCTATGATGATCAGACACAAGACAGATAAAAATATTTGCGAAGAACCCATGGTTATTTCGTTTAGGTTAGACAAAAAAAAGAGATGGACATAATTTGTTGTGGGATGATGAGTTTTGGCTTGTTTATATAGGCAATTGCAATGATTCAAGAAGGGACTATCTCTAATTACTCATTGATGTGCAAGTAATTTAATAAACATGCATAAAATGTAATAGGGATTGTTATTGGCGTAGTTAACTTGTATTCATATCTATGCAATCTATCAGTTCTATTTCTCATATCTACAATAAATCTAATAAATATAAAGATACTTAATGCCAATGATATTCTAGGTAAATTGATTAGCTATGTATCTAATTAATTAATCTCACATTTATGATACATTGTTTCTCATTTTCTTCTTTTTTGTTACTATGTAGATATCATTTCGTCATTAAGGTAGTGCTCAACATTAAGGTACGGTGCTCAACATTCTGGAACATGTTATCCTTTTTGTTTTTTTTCAAGTCTTTTGTCATGCCTAATACCAGGTACAATTGTTACTGCATATGTAAATTTAAGCTTGTCTTTAGGGGTTAGTAAACATGGACTATATGTTCTTCATGCTAACACTAAGAGGGAAAAGGTGTGTTCTTTATTGTCTTTATCTTTTATGGGACTCTCCGTCACTACAAAACAGATGGCTTCTAGGGACGGTCTAATTCTAAACACCGTCCCTTGAAATTTTTACTTGAGACAGTTGTTTTTGAACTGTTCCTAGTAATGGTTATAATGTCCTTGGAGATTGGCATGTTAATTCTTGCTCAACCATATATTTTCATGAGACATGTGTAGGTTGAGTTCAACAATTTCGAAATATCTTTGATCGCTGTAATAAACCGATAGATTGCGCCTCGCTGGCACTGAGTTACAACTAGTTTGTGTTAGTGGCTGCATTTCCGAATAGAAGGCGTTGTGCTGGGTATTATTTGTAAGCAAAATAATTAAGGAAAATCTTATCACTTGCTAGCTCTTAGATACTGTTTGTTATGATTAGATTCACATACCTATCTGTATTTTCAGGTCAAGAATATTATGAATGTTTCCCATATTCCCATGGTTTTGGTGGAAATAAAATTACTTGATTTTTAATCATCTCAAAGCTGATGTATGTAAATTTCAAATGTACCAATCGAATCTGATTCTATTTTAATTGTCTTGTAGATGTCAAGCAATCCATTTCCACTAAACCTAAACAATGGAGGACATGAGGTATTGTGCATTATTCACTTTTAACCTCTTATGTTTTGCTAATCTTCTTTTTACGGCTCAAAAATTTACACAATATGCTCATAATCTTTGAACAAAAGTAATCCTGCTTGCCAGAAATACAATGGCTGAACTGGTATGGTTTGTTAATGATGTTCAAGATAGTGACTTAACTAGAAGTTATGGCCGTAGACTTCATTTGTCATTTAGCAATTTTAAACAAAAAACTGCAATGTCTAATCCTCAATCTAAGTTTTACATTTATGTTACCTAGTAATTTTTTTTTCAGCTGACATATTTGTATAAGTTGCAAGAAGTGTAAGTTTTGTAGCTAATGAACTCTGTCAATTTGCAAGATGATCAAATGTGACTAGTATTTACATAACTATTTTCTATAGAGGAGTGTATTTCCTTGTTAAAATTTGACATTTAGTTTGCATTTGCAGGGTGAAAGTCTAGGATCTTTGTTGGACGTTGATGACCTTGCAAATACTTTTTTGAAGGTTAGTTTTCTGAAGTCGTGCCAGTTCTGGAAAATGTGATAAAATTTCATCTATCGCCTATCCTACAATTTGTAAAAGTATTTTCTTTATTAAACAGTAGTTTTACTTGAGGCAATTACTATGGCCGATAATCTATATGAGCTTCAAATTGAGAGTATGTCGATCACCTTAGGATGGGATTTAAGGTTGGTGTGGAAACACTTGTCTCGACCACTCACAAGTGATTGACCTACTTGCATTTAAGATACTTGTAAATCCCATATCTTCTATAACTATCGCTAAATACTGCATATCGTAGTGAATGATATTAACCTAATACATAGCACAGACAGTTTATTTAAAATGCATGTTTGTGGTTTATAAAAATGGTATACAAATGAGGTAAAATGTTGGAAGAACTTTTGAGCCCACATCTTCTTTGTGTGTATACTAGACTTATGAATGCTACATATAATAAGTGATAATAGTTTAATACACGACATTGACAATTTTTTGGACATGCGCATGTATGTTTGTGATTGATGAAAATGTGTGAAAAGAGTCCACATCCTGTGTAAACCCTATGTTTGGTTCTCTGTTGGACAATAAGGGCTTCTTTGTGCGTCTCCATGCCATGTTGATTTAGGTCCATTTATTAAAAGACAAGGGCGACTTTTGTTGCTTTAGTTTTTTCCTGTTGATTTGGTATTTCCAATACCAAAATCTGTTGGACTGGTTATTCTTCACTACTTAACGTGGCTGTGGTTCTAAGCATTCTTTAACTACTGTTGTATAACCAGTGTCTTTATATATATATGTTGCCTTAGTTTCAACTTGGTCAATGTTCTCTTATAAACTTTTAAACCATGTCTTTTTCAGTATAGCTGTCCTATTCTGAAGCATTTTTTGTCTGCTTTTGCCAATAGCAGATCCGCCAGTGAGACAAACATTTTTTGTATGTTTTGCCTAATAGCAGATCCGTCAGCGAGCCAGTGAGACCAGGAGTTGTCGGTGATAGGGGAGGTTCTTTTTCTCGGCCTATAAACCGGAAGCCCAGGTCCACGAAAATGATCTGGGCTACCCATTTTTTTATAATTGTAACTGAAAGAATTGTCACGGAGATAACTGTGACAAGAATTGTGAAGTAAAAAGAACACGTGTCATAATCTAATTATTGTTACAAGAGAGAGTAACAGTTTCATCGTTACAAAAGCCGTGACTAGAAGATGACATGTGTCCATGAGTATTGTTATAAAACAATGGCAACGTTAATATATGTTACTTTTCTCGTGACAAAAGGGACACGTGCAGTAGAAACAATCGTTGCAAGGATTAACAGTTATAGCCGTTGCTGTATATGTGGCTCTTTCAGACACGTGTCACATTTCGAATTGTTGTAAATAGGGAGTAACAGCTAAAACCGTTAAGATAAATGTTACAAATATGACACGTGTCGCTTCCCTAAAATTAGGTAAATTGTGACCATTAACTATTGCAACGGTTTGTATATGTGACTGTAGCTGGCCATTGTCGCTTTTATAACCGTCACAAAAAGCGATCACAATTATTATTAACGGCCTATTTAGAACAGATATAACCGTTACAAATCTTTTCAGTAACAGGTATAGCCTGTGACAAAATCCTGGAAATGGTGTAGTGATTTTGGATGCATATCAGGTTATGCATCCATTTTCAATTTCACACAAAATAACAAAGATGCCGGATAATGTGTTATGCATCCATTTTTTGACTGCATGACATGTTATGCACTCATAACAACATCATCATCATCTTCTTCTTCTTCGTTGTTCATCATCCAAGCTCAAATAAGCTTTATTATTATTCCCTGTATTTTCTGAATCTCAAATTAACTTTTCTTCATGTTCTACTTGATTAAAACAATTACAAAACTCTATCTCCATCTCAGAACACATCTCAGATCCATCTTCTCAATCAGAATACCTAATTAAAAAAAAAACATTCATACATCTTTCGAAAATAACAAACAGCAAGATCTCGATTCATATCACAACATCACCTCAAACCCTAACTTTCGATTTCATTCATCTATTGTTTCCAATCTTCATGTGATTATACTGTCTATCAATATTATTGATCGTAAGTCACGGTTGGGAGGAAGAAAAGAAAAGTAATTGAAGAAGAAATTCCCGTGAAGAAGAAGAAGAAAAAGAAAAGATAAGAAGAAACCAAATTTTATAAATTGTGGGTTTGGGAGAAATTTTCTCACGAAAATTGGGTGCGCACGTTTTCCGCCCGTGGGTTTCACGGTGTAGAAAATTTGTAGAATGGGTCTCCCTATAGTTTTCACTTATGACTATTCATGAGAAGAGTAATGGGCCTATGTAAACGAACGCTATAGCTATACTAATGGGAAAATTAGGCACATGCCCAAAAAAATAATATTCTCATTGTCAGGCCCACAATTAATTATAGGTACCGTGACACCCATAATTATTTCCATGACACCCATAATTATATGAAATTATTAAATATTTCTGCATGATGAATTATGCATCCACATGATGGGTTATGCATCAGGTGTATAATAGGAAACGCAACTTGGATATAACATATCTAAAAATCCGCGCCTTGGAATTTTACGAATTTTATATCGTTGGAAATCTTTTTAAAAGAGCTACACAACGAGTACAAACAAAAATATCAAAAAACAAATTCACGAAAAAATCGGAGGTGATCATCATTTTAGGCAAAATTTTGAAAACTAACTACATAACCATTATGCAGCCACCAAAAAAGATGCATAACGAATTATGCAACCATTTTCTCGACTGCATAACAAATTATGCATATGCATAACAAAGTTATGCATCTATAACAACCATTGTTTTGGTTGATTTTAGTGCGTACATAAAATAATGATGCATAATGCAGTATGCATCCATATTTACGGATGCATATCAGTTTATGCATCTATTTTCTCGATGCATAAAAGATTGTGCAACAATTTTCTCGATGCATAATGTATTATGCAGTCATATTTTCGGATGCATAACAGGTTTTGCATCCATTTTCACGACTGCATAACATGTTATGTAGATATTATTATAGGTGCATGACTAGTTATGCAACCTTATTTTTTGTTGGTTTCAATACTAAGAAAAAAGTAGCTGCATAACGTGTTATGCAACCGTTTTCTGGATTGCATAACAAGTTATGTAAAAAAAAAACTGCAGAACGTGTTATGCAACCAATTTCGAGAATGCATAACAAGTTATGCAGCAAATTCGTAGATGCATAACCTGTTATGCCTCACTATTCACATCTCCATTTTCTTTTAAATGCACGTCACACGCACACCAAACCCATCTGCACTTCCATCTCATTTGCCTTGCCACTGCAGCATCATTTTAGCTCTAATCAGCTGTTGTAAAGAACTTCCACCTTTTTCTTGAGACAACACCAAATTCAAACCCCTTAATCAGCCCTAACTTGCGATTTCTATCACCATTATCTGTAGCTTCCCAACCATTTTTCTTATCTGTGATAACCTTCTTCTCGTTTTGGTGAAGATGATTTGCTTTTGATTCTTCTATTCATAATCACTAAAGGAAAACTAGAGGAAAAAATTAAACAGAGAACACATATACTAATCAAAAGTAAGAAAAAGCCGCAAAAATAAACAAAGTTGAATGCTAAGAAAAATACCCTGACAAAGAATATGCATCCAGTTATGACTGTTAAAGTTGAATGGTAAGAAAAATAACCTGACAAAAAATATGCATCCAGTTATGACTGTTAAAGTTGAATGCTAAGAAAAATAACCTGATAAAGAATGTATAAATGAGTATATATACTGACGAAAACCATCCACGAAGGACCAAAAATATCACTGTTAAAGTTGCTCGCTATAAATTAAGCAATGTGCTAATGGAAAATTGAAACAAGCATGTTGAGTACTTGCTAGAAGCCAAGGGTTCTGGCAATTCAGTAAAATGGTGGTGCACTGCAGAGACCGGTTACTAGTCTTGGGCCTTGGCCTTCTTTTGTCAGGAGCACAAGGTCTGTTATTTTGTTGAATTAGAATTAGACAACTTACACATCTGGGTACCACGCCAAATCTTTATCAGGGGCGTGAGAATATTTAAAGAACAAAAAGGTAAAATACAGGGAACAAAAACATGACAACAAAACAGATCAAAAATCCATTCCGCAGGAAATGAAATCCATTTATAATGCTAGCCTTTTACAGTTCAAAAAAAATATATTGCTAGCTTTTAAAATTGAATAAAAACAATGGTTTCCGTAGGTGCAAAAGAAAGTTATTGGATAAAATCTGCCTGGTAAAACTATTAATTGAAAACCATAGCCCCAAGAAAGACGACAGCTTTCATGTCGATCACCAGCATATTTGAGTTCATATCTTTAAAAAAAAAAGACCTTGTGCATTCCCAACTGCACACATTTAAACATTTCCACAAAGCTTGCAAATTTCCACTAAAAATGAAAGCATCAAGTACTTTGAAAAAAAAAAAGGTTCAACGAAAGCACCACCCAAATTTGCGATGCAACTGAACCCAGATTTTGGTTATGAAACAACAGTGAAAAACCTCTGCATTCAAGCACCAAACTGCATACGCTATATGCAGGGGAACTACAATATCTCTTCCACGGATGTAGGATCAGAATCTCGCAACAATAATGTCTCGGCGAAATTATCAAAGACACAACATAATAGCGTCGCAGAACAACTTCAGGAAGAATATAACAAACGACGTCATCTAGGATCACGAGAAAGATGTGATAGTCCTGCGAAATTAGAGAGCTTGCGAAATTAGAGAGCTTGCGAAATTAGAGAGCTTGCGAAATTAACATTTGTAAGCACTACAAAAAACCTGAGTATTGGCAACAATACTAGTTTAGTTGCCTAAAATGAGATTTTAGTTGCAAAACAGAATGGAAACAAATGGTAGTTGCCGAGGTTAAGTTGCCGTATGGGTTGTTTCAAAATGTTATGGCAACTACCAAAACCAACTAGTTGCTATGGGCACTTTTGGCAACTTAAATTTTAGTAGCCAAACACGTTATTTGTTAAGTGCGACAAATTAAACCTTCTAGCTTTTGGAGTTGTTAGTTACTTGCCAAAATTTCAAACAACTACATTTTTTTAGTTGTCAGGCCGTTGTCAAATAATAAGGCAACTACATTAAAATGTTGTTGTGAATTTATCTAGCAATTAATTTGGTAGCAGTGAAATATTGTGATTCCATAATTGTTGTACGTTAAGGCAACTATGCTGCATTTGACAAATAGTTACGGAATTGTTCAATGACTAGTTTGCTAGTTGGCATATAGTTCCCAAATCATTCCAAAACTGTGAGGGCAACTAACTTTTTTATAGGTGCCAGACACGTTTTTCCAATGAATAATACTGTAATAATTAATAATATCATAATTAGTATAGTAATAAATGTCGTCATTAATATGGTAGTTAATAATATTATCATTTAATTAATATTGTAATTTAATATCGTAATTAATATGGAAATTAATGTCGTGATTAATATGATTGTAATATTGTAATTAATATAGCAATAAATGTCACAATTAATCTGGTAGTTAATTTTTGTAGCTACACAATTAGGGGTGGCCTAAATATTCTGGTTGTTTAAAAGGTTGTTTTCGACATCACCATACACAGATGAACAGAAAAATGAAATGTAAATTGATACTGAGAAAAAAAAAATATTAACCAAATTAAACCAGAAAATTAACTTCATCATTATTAAATTCAATTTACATAGTCATCTCTCTCTGTACAAAAATTACAACCTCATTTCTCACAAAAAAAAATATATGCAATCTCTTAAAATAAATACAATTCCATGAAAACCTATGAATCCAACTGCTGCAAATTAAAAATACCATTGGACAAGCTTAAAACAACTAAGATATTCATACTGCTGCGACCTAATATTATCATTCAGTCAGTATATTAGATATGATTTTTAGATTTGATGGAGCATTAATTCCAGATCTGGTTCCTCCCTGTGAAATTGATAAACTTAAGTTCTGCATTTAGACGCAAGCAAATAAAATACAAAGATTAGAATTAACTGAAAATATAAAATCGAAATCTAACCTTTTTAACAAAAAAAAAATCTAAATCTAACTTTACTGATCAAAAACAAACATAAATCTAAATCAAGCAAAAAAAATAAATAAAAAAAAACCATCTACTGCGTAAGAAATAAATTATATCTAAATTTTTTCCAGATTGAATTCAAATAAAGTAAAAAAATGATAAATGAAGAAGAAGAAGTACCGTGGTGTCGTCATCTCCTTGAAGAGACTGTTAAGACCCTCATGCAAATGAAATCACCACCAACAGCTAATTAATTACGAATGACCATTGGAAGACATCATTTATCTGTTCAGTTCCACTATTAACAATACCACCATGACTTGCTCTTATCATTGGTTCTTCTATTGTCATTTTCTAGTAATGATCTTCAAAACCCAGAAAATACAAAAACTGAAAAAAAAATTGCAGCCTTGAAGAATACAAGTTACCTCTCTCTCACAGGTCTAATTATAATGAGCTATCTTCACATAGAGATCGAGAATGGGTGGCAGTGATGGTGACGATTGTTGACTGAAAGAAAGTGAGATAGACAGAGAGAGACGAAAGACATTTTAATGTTTGCTAAGAAAGGGTTGATAGCAGAGAGGGTGAGGGAGAAAGGGAGACGGAGAAGAGAATGTGAAAAGATTAGGGTTAAGATGTTCTTTCTCTTTTGCGCATAATATAGGAGTAAAATGAGACACCCAATCACGAAAAAAATCGGACGTTCAAGAAAGTATCAGGAATGGTTTTCTATAAAGATGTATCTAGGGCCCTCATTATTCAGGATCGCATTTAAGAAGTTCATATCTCTTGGTTACGTGTTACATGGTTATACGAGTATAATTCCAATGATGTTTTCTTTTTTTGTTGATCAAGTTGTAGTCCATAACATGTAAGGGGGTCCAAATATCCAAAGGTTCTGCTGGCTATTTGTATTTTTTATGACGTGGTACTATTTTGCACTATATATGCAAATAGAGTGAAGAATATTTTATTTCGTATCAATAATTTTGGGACTTGTTGTGGACTTTAATCACAAATGCAATGTGCGAGTAATGAATATATATGAGAGAGTTGTATAGGAAACTGTTGGATTTCTTGCCAAACAAATTATCTAAGTGGGACCTTTCTTTTTCATTCTTTTTTGTTTTTTTTTTGAGAGACAGAGTTGTACTGTCATTATACCCAACATGAGAGGATTGCTAAGGCGGATATCATTTGGGTGATCAGTCCGACCCTAACCCGAGTCCTACTTACTAACAGATAAACTCATCCATAGCTTCAACTATGGTTTCAGAAAGATGCAATCATGTATCAAAATCAACTTTCAAGATACTCATCCCTTGGTCTAAAAGGCACTTGTATCCATGATATGTAGCATACATCCTTGTGAGGCACGCTGGTCATAATCCCTCGATTTCTATCACATGTCCCTGCAAGCCACGTTGGTCGAGTAGGCTCTAAAGACTCATTAGACGTCCACGACTGAATCATGAGCATGAGAAGAGACTTACTATCTAAGGTAAGTACGACGTTCGCCCCAATCTGAGATCAGAGACTGATTCCGACTACATGCCCACGAGGTACAACTGGTCATGTCTACTCTAGGCCATGGCTAGTCTTGCTTGTGCCTTTGAATGATTCCTAGAACATCAAGATACATTGTCCATTTTGCTCCTGGGTCTCATGAAAGGCTCCTAGAACATCCTTTCGAGGTACACTAGTCTAATATGGACAAACTCACGATTGACCCCTAGCATATCCATATTCGATACTGTGGTCAAAGATGAGTATTTCATAGCTCTCATTAAGTACTCCATTATGACAAAAAAAATTATTAGCCTCGATATTAGTCTACCAAACTAGAAGAGATTTTTTCCGGTCCTCAAAAAATTACCATTAATTAACTTATGTAAATCTTTCAGAAAATCAAAAAAGCTTGGTCAAATTGCGGAGAAGTACTTGTGAATAGATTTTAGGATCAAATTCGGTGAATCCCTAAACAAATCCAGTGACATTTAAAGAATATCTTAGAGTTCGATATTCCAAGAATATCTTATTTATAGTACCGGATTTAAATTATGTAAATGTTTATGCATATTCAAGAAGATCGGGTGAATTTTAGAGTTGAGGGTCTGTCTTAAAATTAACTTATGTGAATCTCAACAAATAATATTATGAGATCGCTTGAACTACAAAGATGGATGAATTTTTTTTGGAATCAACTTATGTAGTTGTTTAAATATATCCGATAAGATCAAACAACTTCAAAAGTCATATTAACTAACAATACTTAAATATATACATTTCTCGATTTACATTTTACATCGTATTCACCCAATGGTAATCAAATTTACTTGATATCCGTCGGTTTTACCTGTTATCCACCGATTGATGAGTGGATAGTATGTTAGTTATACCGATAAGCGACAATTATTTAATCGCATACAGAAAAATTGTCAATTATTGTAACAATCATGTTAAAGGGGCGGCATGTTCCATTGGAGTGGCGGCAAGGGTGATAGCAATGTCCCTCTTATTGGTTAGGGGATGTCCTATAGGGGGTGTAAATTGACTAGATTACCCTACTCCTATTTTTAACCTAATGAAATCAGAAAAATCAAAACAGTTTTTTTGATTTTTTTCATCTTCTCTTCTCTTCTTCTCCTCCATTAAAATTGAAATTTTCATCGTCCTCGATTAATCAGCGATTTGAAAAATTGATAATCGTTGATTGAAAACTATATTTCCAAAAGGCCCAGTTAGGATTTTGTTTATTGTGTTTGATTTAAGTTAGTTTTGTATCAAAAATTAGGGTTTTGAATCAAAATCGAAATTGAAATTTTTGTGTTGCATGTGAGTTACGGTTGGTAATAACTCCAATTGGAACCGTAACTATAGATTTGGTTGATGTTACGGTTCATTTAACTCAAATACCAACCGTAAGTTCTTGATTTTGAGATAAAATATTCAGTTACGAATTTTTTTCCAACCGTAAATTACTTACGGTTGGTCTCATTACTTAAGTTACGAACCGTAAGTTGTCCTGGATGTTTCATTTTCTTTTTATGTACGGTTTGTAATTGCATCACTGTTACCAACCGAATTTGAGTTACGACTTGTAACTTAAATAACCTTACCAACCGTAGGTTAATTACGGTTGATCTCGATTCATTAGTTATCAACCGTAATTTGTTACGGTTGCTATATGTTGTCATTCTACCAACCGTGACTGGTATTACGATTGGGTTTTCCTCAAATTGAACCAGTTACGGTTGGTATTCGATACTTTTGGAACCGTAACTGAGAGTTACGGTTGGTAACGAGCTAAATTCGAACCGTAAGTTCTTCTGAAATTTTAAATGTTTCGATTTTTTTACGTACTTTAGATAATTTTGAGCGACAAAAAGCTAATGGGAACTAATTTAGAGGTTCACCCATCTCAAATTTGTCATTGAAATCCTAGATTTTGGTTGAGTGAATCAAAATTTAGGGTTTCACAAAAATGTCTTTTTTCTTCTCCTCACAACTTTTTTTTTTCAACTCTAAAATCTGATTTTAGAGTTATTATAAGTGAAAATTAATTATCAACACTAATCTTGATTATCAACACTAATCTTGATTATTAATAATAAGGGTTAATTGGTCATTTCCATATTTTTTTGATAAGGGGTGGCATGAATTACCATGTAATGACCCTTTTTGTCTTATAAAGTTGTCGTCCCTCTAATGGATCATGCCGCCCTTTTAACAAGATTGTATTGTAAATAATCACGCCGAATTCACATAAATTTGTTATTTATTGACACATCCAAATTTACAAATCTTCGATAATTTTGTAAAATTGGCCGAGAGATGGAATTTCAGACCACTCAAGATTTTTTTCTTGAAGCATGAGACACACAAGATAATCATCAGTCAGCCAGGCCCAGAATCCATATGTTATTTATTCTGACCAATAGAAATCATAGCCTATTTGTCACATGGATTGCCATCTTTTCCATCCATTATCACACGAATTGCCATCTTAACCGTTCAATACAACCTTGGTACTACAATTTCCTTTGGCGCCCAAAAGTTTGGGTGAAGGAAATATGGCGGCAACTTTCGCGGGCGAATTCAATTTTCGCGCCTCCAGTTTTGCGTCCCGCCCAAACATATGTCAATATACTCGATACCCAAAATTGAAAACTTAAATCTCTAAACACACTTGTTTTTTTGGTATAGTCTTGCCTCTTTTCTCTGATGAAATCTATTTCTTTTTCGTACCGAAACTTTTACTTCACTTATGCGAACGACTTCAACTCTCTCTTCCTGCAGGAGAACCTTGAGAAAGTTGCAGTTGATGATGTGTTGAGAAAAGATGTAGGGTTTCCACTTGATGTGTGAGAAATGAAACACGAAAAAGTTTGATGGAGAAGTTATCAGAGAATTTTCCTTCCCTACTGACAGTTGGTTTGACCTCAAGTTAAGTTTCTGAAAAAATTTCATATGCTTATGTACTGTTTGAAAAAATTACTCTTAGAATTTTCCATCAGATTTGATTAAGCTGATTTTTGATGAACTCGATCCGTGTTTCAGATGGAAGTTGGATTTTTAATGAGATTGTTTGAAAGAGAGTTAGCTTCAAAAAATACAAGGTTAGAAACGAGATTGATTGCTTTTTCCCATAATTTATAATTGGCTCGAATATTGAAATTATAACTGAGATATAGCTGATTTGGGGGTTTTCAATTGATTAGGTGTTTTCAATTGATTTGAAATTCCCAATCAAAGGGAGTAATTTGTCTAATTTATTTTGATTGATGGAAACTGATTTTCAATTGACCCATTATTTTTTTTAATTTCTATATGACATTTGTTATTTGCTGCAGGCATGTCTTTGGGTATAAGGGCGTTCATATCTATCTAATGGATTCTGATAATTCCCATCTCAGTTGCATTTACTAGACAATGTTGCTTGATCTTGATCACTTATTGGTGTTTGGCATCAGATATTAAGCTTTTGAAGAATTTTCTATCCTCTTTTCAAGTGGTAATTCGAATGGTGGAATGTAAGATTCTTTTTTTTAGGTTCATATTTGACATGATTATGCAACAAATTTTTTCCGAAAATTGGCAGTTTAAGTGACAAATTTTTCTGACTTATGTGAATTGAATTGAGAGGTACATTGTGACGAAAAATAGATTGAATCATAGAAAAATAGATTGTCCAACTGTGGTGTTTGTGTATTTGGAGTTATATTCAATCTATCCGGATTGTTGCATCCATTTCATGTATTTGCCTCTGGGAAATGCAAGTGTTGTTTAAGAGTTCCGCGAAATACTTGTTACTGGAATGGAAATACTAGAAGTCGTAGAACTGCTATGTAGTTGTCAATGAATGTTTTCATCGAGCAATCAATCTAAATCATAAATTATCTTTATTGTATATATATGTTTTCCCTCGCTAGTTCAATTTCCTTAGATAACTTGATTTAGATTAATTCTACAAATTGTGAATTCAAGGAAGTGGTGGAATACCTCAAAGCACCCCGGGAAGTTTGCACGCCTTGGAGGAAAGCTGCTCAAGGTATATTTAGATGCTTAAAGTTCTTATAGTGTAAACTTTTATATGATGTTATAACTTACACTTAAGAGATGGTGATGTTGTTGAGATGAGATGATACTTTCTAGCAACCCCTTAACTGGACTAAGTGATTATAGCTTGCAATACGTCAGTCCAGCAACTGTTCTAGAAAAAAAAGAACCAAAGGTCTTTGTGATTACGTAACTCTGTCAAAGTAAGGTTTAACATCAGTTGAAACATCTACTTCCAATTCAAAAAGAGAAAGGATGTTCTCAAATGGTGTAGAAGTTCAAGTGTAGTAAATATTTTTGATTTCATTAACAGGAACCCAAGTGCCAAAATATCCCAAGCAACTACAGTTCTCAACCCCACTTGTGTACCAAAATTTGCCATATTTTCTTCAATTACGTTTTTGAAACTTACAATACATTCTTAACTGTCATATGAATTTATCTTGCACTTCTTTGTAGACCTCATTCACCAAGGTTTTTTCTTCAAGTCCTTCATGCTGTTGTTTCGACTCTGCTAGCAAAAAGTTAGATTTCTTTTGTAAATTTTGTACCCTCCCCACTCTGCATCTCAAATACTCTCATCTAATATTTTTGTTTTACTACGTCAGCTGAAAGTCTTATACCCCTGCGTGACTCTACTTGCAATGTACTGCCATATGAATTAAATCCATTGTGTACGTTTTTGTTAGGCTTGAACTACGACTTTCTTTGCTATTAACTCATTTTCATTTGTCTGCATTATGTCATGATGATTTCCCTGTTTTTGGTCTTTTTATAATAAAGCGATTGGTTCCCAACTAATACTCCCAATTATGTTTAATTTACTGGAGCATGTTTAATTTATTACTCTAATTCAGACTTTTTTTCAGGGATTTTAATGATTTACATCTAAAACTGCTCATCGAATTGATACTTTTATTCATAGGATGGATTTCCAAGACTTTAGTTTGAATGACAAGAGGTGGATAGACTGCCAAGAGACAATGATGCTTTCACTACAGGAGACCAAAAGTTCATAGACTTTGCGAGTCGGGATTTAGAACCAAGGCAGAAAATTGTGTCCTTGTAAGGATTGCAATAACAATAACAGATATCTTGTGTCTGAAGTGCACGGACATATTATGTGGAATGGGTTTATGCCGGCATATGTCTATTGGATATACCATGAAGAAGGGGAGGACCAGGTGAGGGAAACTTCTGATACTTGAAATGTGGTGCAGGACGACCATGACGACGAAACGTTTGATTTGCTGCAAGAAATGAACTATGATGCCTCCAATTTTTACTTGCTGTTAGGACTTCTTCTCGTTGCAAAAGTTGAGTTACGAAACTGCAGCTGAGTTACGAAACTATTCCGACATCCGGTACTTCCCATTTGGGAACACAGTACAGTTCAAACTTTTAATCTTTGTGAACTTTTAAGTCTTTCATGATTCCTATTTTTAATCTTTTGTAAACTTTTAAGAGTGTTTCAAGGCACTCGTTTTCTTGAACCATTTCCATGAACCATAATTTAACCGGAGTGCTGTAAGGATCTAAGTTGCACATTTCACTGTGAAGTCTTTTGTACATACTGTCGGCTGGTTAAGGAATCTCGAAAGGGAAGAGTAGTAGTCGAAATTCCTCAACTGAAAACAACATTTTCTTTTTTTCAAAACGACTGATCAAGAATTTGATAGCAAATCAAAGTGTTAAAATTTCGCAAATTCTTATTAAATTAATGCAAACTCAATGAAATTTGGGAGGATAGTCTTATCCTTTCCTGTATTTTCTTTAATCAAACTTTGTTTGGGTTACAAAATTAATACTCCAGGTAACTTGTTGTCATCCGGATTATAATATTCAAAACAAGAGTAGAAAACATCAAGCTAATTTTTTTCTTCCAAGCAGGCTATTTATAAAAGAACCAAAAACATAATTGACAATGGCCTTGAACATGATGTGCTCATCCGAACCATCTTGATAGAGGACTAAAATTTTTTAACTAGTTTGCGAAGGCTTAAGCAACTAATCTTGCTTTAGTTGGTGTTTTTAGTTGCTTAGATGTGTGAGGCTACTAGGGCATTATATGTAGTTGGCATCTCATTGTTGCCGAAGAGTTTGGAAACTAAAAACTATAGTTGCGATGGACGTGTTGCCAGACAATATAGGAACTAACAATTGCCTTTGCCTAGTTCCTAAAGCATTAGGCTACTAGTGTATTTCATGTAGTTGACATATATTTGTTGCTAAAGAATTCAGAAACTAATAAAAATGGTAGTTGTGGTCATATTGTTGCCGAAGTATATAGGAACTACTAGTTGCCTTTGACTAGTTTCCAAATCATTTGGAAATTAATAGTTGCCAGGTTTTAGTGGCCGTTTCTAGGACTTTTTGTAGTGAAGGTTGCGAGAATGTCGCAAGCCATATCCGAAAATAAAGGACATATTAGCTGTCATCCACTATGTATTTCCCTATAAATAGTCTTCAAGTTGTAAAGATGAGGGAGATCTTTTTTGAGTAAGAAACAAGTAAACAGGAGAGAGAAAGTCTGGAGCAGAAATCATTCTTGATTTCTTTATCTTTTCTTGTAAAAATATTCAAAGATTATTCAATAAAATAAAGAGTTTAAACCTAAAATGAGTTGATTAATAATAAAATCATACGAGGGGTGTAGTGTAGGATTCCCTGCAACTACATAATGGCGCTAGAAACAGGGACGAGTTGAAGATTATTCTAGAAAAATCTAAAGATTGATATTGAGATTTGTGAAAATTTAAAGTGATTGATTAAGACTTTTTCATAATTTCTTGCAATACTGTTAGCATTGAAGAAATGGCTAGAAGAAGAAATACATCCGAACAACCGACTACTATTAGAAGAAGCAAAAGAATTGCTGGAAGAGAAAGAAGTGAAATGGGAGATCTACTAGAATGACAAATAATAGAGAAAATCAAATTCAATCGCCAATTTAACAAACACTAGTTCAAGAGAGGAATACAGATTATGACAGAGTGAGCGTACACACTTGGCGATCAAATTCAGCAGAAGAAATAGAAGAAGAGCAACAAAATAGAAATTATAGACAGGAAGAGAGAAATCAAGAAGCAGATGAAGGAATAATTCATGGAGGTGAGCAAATTGGAGCGTTAGAAACATTGAGGCGAAGAATACATGAAGAAAGAAGAGCTGAGGCAGAAGAACGTGCGAATTTAACAAGGCAAAATCACGAATTAAGGATGGAGAATATAAGACTGGAGAATAGAAGATCGAGAAGTATTACAAAATCATATTCAAGATCGACTAGAAGAGAAATGAGGCGAAATTCACCCACAATCAATGCTGGAAACAATATTCAAGAAGAAATATAATATCCTAATGAAGAATATCGCGAAAATAGGGAAAAAACTGATGATCGTTACATTCCACAAAATGAAACTTTTGATGATGGGAAAATTGGAGGAAATCAAGAGAACGCAAATCAGAGACAAAATAACCAAGTTGGCGAAGGAAATCAAGAGGAAGGAAGAAGAATTTTACATGTGAGAGAAACTCAAAGAAATCAACAGACAATTGAAGAAGAAATTGAAAGACATAATGCTGAACAAGCACGTTTAATCTGCGAACGTGAAAGATTGAGAGCGGAAATGGAAGAACAAGAGCTTCAGGAGATAATTCGCCAGAACAATCATGACAATCGAGAAAGAAGGTGTATACAAAACCGGAATAACGATAATCTCAATAAGGAGTATGATAGAGTAAAAAGAATGGCTGAAAGACAGCGAATTGAATTGATAAGAAATGAACAAAATTATGAAGGGGAAAATGAACGACATCATCATTTGCGAATTCAAGATAGGGACGCAGAAGAAGACGAGATGAGGATAATGAAGAAGAGATACAAAATTTCGCAAGAGAAGATAGACGTGAACGCAGAAGAAGAGAAGCAAAATTAAAGAGACTAATAGGTCAAGATTCAGGTGTAAATAAACAAATCTTGAAAGAATTAGAAGAAATGAGAGGAATGCTAAATAACAGAGGAGAAGTAGGTAGAAGAAAATTGGATGAAGCAATAGAAGAAGCTGCGGAAACTCCATTTACAAGGGAAGTGCTGAATTTTCGCAGAAATTATTGTATTCTTTGGTAAACCGAGTGGCGAATACTTCGCAAGTACAACAAGAAAAGGTGACAAGTAACAATCAGCAGAAATTGGTAGCTATGGGGAGCCTAGATCAAGAAGAGTATGAAAGAGAAAGAAATTTCTACAATCGTGGAGGAAATAACAAGATTCAAAGACTCGATCAACCGCAAGAAACTTATGGAGGTCAAAGACCAAACTTTAATAGAGGACAAGGAGGTCACAAGGTAATATCTCTAAATGAAAGTGTGGATAAGATATGTGAAGCTATAATTTTGATGGAGAATATACCAACACCATGGAACATGGGAACGGAACCACCTCCAAACCATATAAGTCATGAATTTTGTTCTTATCATCATTTTCATGGACATACCACAAACGATTGCAGAAATGTAAAGAGAATTATTTTGAGAATGATAGATCAAGGAAAACTAAACGACTTTCAGGTAGGGCATCCGCAATCTCAACCATTACCACCACCGCCAGAGCATCACAAAGTGAATACGATGAAAAAGAAGGAAACATTCTTCATAGAAGTTGGTGCAAAAGCAAAGAATATATTCTGTCACTCTATCGTACATTCATACAAGACAAGTGAAGATTTTCATGACAATGTTTTGAGTAGAGTGTTCGCAAGAGATAATGATGGAAGAGAAATTATGAATATTGCGAAAATCTCGCCACTAGAGGAATGGCAGAAACATATCATTTCTTTTACTGCAGAGGAAATTCCCGAAGGAGAAGAGGTGCATGACAATCCATTGGTAATAAAATTAGAAATTAATCCAAAACCGAAAGAAGATGAGGATGATGAATCTGAAGATTCATGGGAAGTCAATAGAATTCTAGTCGATACTGGAAGCTCTGTGAACATCTTATTTTATCATACTTATAAAACCATGGGTGGAAGATATGATGATCTTATACCATCAACATATAAGATATATGGTTTAATGGTACTGCTAACAAGCCTAAAGGGGAGGTTACTATGCAAATTCCATTGAAGGGAATATCTTCTTAAATCTCATTTTGTGTCGTTGATGTAGAATCACCCTACAATGCATTAATTGGTCGACCTTGGCTACATGGGATTCTAGGTGTAGCTTCAACTTTCCACTAATGCATCAAATTCCCTCACCCCAATGGTGTAGGAATCATAAAGGGAGATTGGGTTGAAGGAAAGAGATGTTACGAAACTGAGATAGAATCTCGCGAAGGAAGAGCAAACAAGAAGGAAAACTGGTGACACAAAATCAAAGATGTAAAAATAAGTGAGAGGTTGATGGTGGATACAATCGAAAAGAAAGGAGAAGAGATGTTGCGAAATTAATGCTAGATCAGAATAAAAAGGATGAACATACCACTACCAAGGAAGCATTAGCAGAAAATAATAAAGAAGCAGAGGATGGCAAAGGTAATAAAAACAAGAAATGTATGAATGATTAAGTTGTTGCGATAATCTCGTAATAAGTAAAATTCTCAAAAATACATTTGATTGAACAACAAAACTGAGATTGCGAAATTCAGATACAATATAATGATTTGCGAGACTCTCTCAGAGCTAATGAATTTTACAGAAAATAATCAGAGAAGAATGACAAAAGAGAAAGAGGCGAACCTTTATGGCGTACACCCTAGTTCGCGAATACAATTTCGCAAGAGACAAATGTAAGACCTAAAGTACATCATACAAGGGGGTACCTATTGCATGACTCAGGGAAAGGCTACACCGCCACCGGAACCTGAGTCATGGAAATTTGGGGTCAATGAAGCCCATCCGGGAGAGGCACCTTGGATTCTCAACTTAAGCATATGACTTAGGTTGGGCGGCTAAGGTATTAAGGACTCTCCCAAGGAGTGCATATCTGATCAATGCGCCGAGGTACACGGTTGAGTCAAGAGTGCCAGGGACGTTTGAAGCGTACCTTGCCATTCTTGACAAGTCTTGGCTTATATTGCACTCGGCCTGAAGAAAACCTCACTTAGGGTGAAGTCTCGTAACCATAAACCCTATAGGTAAAAGGGATAAGAGGCTGCTAAAACAACTGTTTGTTGTTAAGACTGGATGGGAGGAGCTAACCTTGCATGGTATAAGTACGCCTCCTTGAAGGGGCAACCAGGGGGAGATAAGGGCGGCACCCTCCATTAGGGAGATGATAAGTGTTTTAAGACGCAAATTTCATAAGGCTTTTTATTCGCAAGGATATTAAGGCATGTCATATTGTCGCAACATTCCTGAAGAGGCAACAATACAAAAGAAAAAGTTAAGTCAAGATCAATGGGTTTTTGCATGAAAGTGCAAGGACGTCCTGCGATTTTGTCGCAATGACAAAAGGTGGCATAATAAGACCTTTAATTAGGAAGGCAAAATAAGACCATATGATAAAACAAATTAATTATAAGTATTCGCAACAGATTATTTTTTGCAAGAAAGATAATGAGAGGCAAATATGGGAATCAATACACAAGAAGCATTATCTTTCTCATCAACAAAATATTAAAAGAAAAGTTGATTCCAAAGTTGATAGAAAAGTGTAATTCGCAAAAGTGATAAAAATAAGACAATTCAAGAAGACAAAGATAGATAGAGAGCTCAAGATTCAATATTAATTTCAGTAGCAGGAGATGACAAAATTTCTTCGTCAATATTCTCGCAAGCCTCTCCTTCATTTCGGTTTTGATTTTCGCCATGACTAGCATCTTGATTATCGCCAGCAATTACTTCTTCAGGAGAAATTTCTTTCTCATTCTGATTAACACCATCAGATACTTCTTTAGGAGGAACCTCTTCTTCATCTTCCAAGAAATTATCCTCTGCACGGCTTTCATAATCATAATCACTATCAGCAGGACGAGGAACTTCATCGTCATCTACTTCTAAAGGATCAATTGATGTAGGAGAAAGAGAGTTAGATAATAAAATGTCATTTACAAGGACTTCAGCCCCGAGATGAACTCGGAGAAAAAGTGCTCTCTGGTGATTCCTATCTTGAATATCCTTAAAATAAGCAAGATATTCCAGTCTTCTTTCCGCTCGATCGCGAGAACCAATAATAGTAGAGACAAGCAATGCGTTTTCTTTGCGAATTTTGGCATATTTAGCCTCCAAAACAGAAATAGAAGAATGAAGATTCTTCTCAGACTCTGAGAAAGATAGAATACAAAATTTCATTAATATAAGGAGTTCAGAGAGATATGACAAAGAAAAGATAATTAAGGCAGTCAAACTATTATGACTACCTTCCTTTTGCGAAATAAGGTGTTGAATCAAAGACAGAAAACTATTCTCCCAACGATCCATTGCGTCATCAAACTTATCTCCAACTAAACCTTTAAGTCGAGACTGAAGATTTTTCTCTTTGGAAATAAGAAAGGCATTTTTCTTCGCAAGAGAAGAATAAGATTCTTCTAATTTGGAATACTGTTCTTTAAGTTGATTCTCCTTTACACTTAAAGTTATTCTACCTTGAATGAGTGTATCTCTTTCAGCGATAGATGACTCTGTTACTTCTTTAAGTGCATTTCTCAAATAGCGAAGAGATTGCACTTGGTCAGCACATACTTTTTGGAGAATACTAAGTTGTTGCGAAGATATCGCCATCTTGTTTAAATAAGTTCGCTTCTCTTGAGATAAGGTTTTTTCTCATCTGATAAAGTTTCCATCCCTAAACTAGCTTTAATTAAAGAATAAGAAAGACGAGATACTTCATTATTTAATAGATCTTGTCTTTGAATTAATTGGGTATTTTTATTGGTAAGATTATTTATCCGATCAAGAGAATATGAATAGAGGTTATCTAATTGGTTATATTGATCCATCAAGATTTTTATCAACACCGGCTTCTTCAACAGCAGATTCAAATTGATATCTCTTCATTATTCGTTTCTGGTTTAATGCTTAACATGCGAAAAAGGGATTTCAAGGATAATTAAACATGGGAAGGATAAAACCATCGAAAAGGCAAATTAAAGACATAGATAAGAAAATCATACCTCTCAATTCATCATTCTTCTTGCGAAGATTGTCACGATCCAGCAAAACATTTTGAAGCTTCTGATTTTCAAGACGAAGAGCATTACATTCTTTTTCTAAAGCTGTCTGCGAAGTAGCTCTGTCAGAACCCAAATGCTTACTTAGAATTTCGCAAACATTATACTTGATAGGATCAGTAGAAGACTTCTTGCCATCGTCCAGAATTTCAGATAAAACTTTGAAAGCAATATCTATCCCTTCCACGGTTTCTTTCGAAAGAGGAAGAGATTTGGGTAGAGAACTGGTAGAGATAGAAGGTTGAGAAATATTCTCAATGGGGAGAGAAGAGGTTTCATTCGCAGAAGGATCCACAAAGGGGATTTTAATCATAGAAAGATCAGCTGAAGAAATATAGTCAGAGACAACATTTTCGCGAATTGGAGATAAAGGTTTATCTTGCGAAGATGTCGCAGGAGATTTGGATGAAATGAGTAGATAGAAGGGAACAGATGTTGGAACAGTTTTAAGGTGGCGAGATTTCTTGAGAGGTTTATTAAGATCTTTATCACCCTGCGAATTACAATCCAGATAAGAAACAAAGGCAACAATATTGTTATTAGAAAAAGATAGTGTTTCTTACTACCTTCTCATTTGCAGACTTTCTTTTATGTGCGACAACCTTATGCTGTGATTTAGGAATTTTAGGGTTCTGAACTGTAAATTTAGTGTTGGAGCCGCTTTTGCTGAAATAACAAGAGTAAGGGAATCATATAAACAACATCAAATAAGACAATAAACGAGATCAATTTCAGATATATCAATCTCAGCAAAACTCATAAAGAAGAAAAGAGAAGACTAACCTTGATGAATCCATGAAAAATAATAGCAGGGAGATTGTCTCAAAGAAAATTACGAATTATGAAGATCTAGTATGAAGATGAAGAAGAGCTTAAAAGATTGAAGAAGAAAGAAGAAAAATTATAATAATGGAATTTGTAGAAGAACGATGAAGTTGCAGAGAAAATAAAAAGAAAGAAAAAGAGAGTGGGAATGAATATATATAGAGGGAATTTCTCCTCGAGAAAATAAACACGATTAATACGGAAAGATATAAACGGTTAAAAAGCAACGGTTACAAAAGACGTGTCGAGAAATAAATGGAGGAAAGAATACGTGTGATAAATGCAGAATATGAAGAGGAGAATAGCTGACGGCATTTCTCACATCATTCTCTTCTTCGCAAAGAAGATATGAGAAGAGGCAAGATGTAGGATCAGAATCTCGCAACAATAATGTCTCAGCGAAATTATCAAAGGCACATCACAATAGCGTCGCAGAACAACTTCAGGAAGAATATAACAAACGACGTCAGCTAGGATCACGAGAAAGATGTGATAGTCCTGCAAAAATTAGAGAGCTTGCGAAATTAACATTTGTAAGGTTGCGAGAATGTCGCAAGCCATATCCGAACATAAATTACAGATTAGCTGTCATTCACTATGTATTTCCCTATAAATAGTCGTTCAAGTTGTAAAGATGAGGGAGATCTTTTTTGAGTAAGAAACAAGTAAACAGGAGAGAGAAAGTCTGGAACAGAGATCATTTTTGATTTCTTTATCTTTTCTTGCAAAAATATTCAAAGATTATTCAATAAAATAAAGAGTTTAAACCTAAAATGAGTTGATTAATAATAAAATCATACGAGGGGTGTAGTGTAGGATTTCCTGCAACTACAACAAATCTTCTTCTATAGCTAGAACATATAACATGCTTTTGTTGCCAAAACTTGAGGTCTTAAGTAGGATTCATGACAGAGAATGTGGAGCACATTTACCAGTATGCCTGCTGTTAAACAACTCCACTCAATTGGTAACACATCCATAACAGCAAACTTCTCTCGGACCTTGTTATTGAATGGCTAATGGCTCCTGCAAAGATTAAATTAAGCATTAGGAAATTAAGAATCGTAAGTCAATTTTAACCTAGGTACAACAAAATTTTCTAATCAATTGAGATGTAAAAGAAACAAACCCCCAGAAATCTTCGACTCTGGAGAAGGTATTGATGGGCGAATGGAGCTTCCCCAAATGTCTTGTTTGGATTTAGCCGAAGGAATGTCGAACCAGAAGGTCTATGAATGCTCTAAGGAATAAGGTCCATGACTCTTATCGAAGAACAATCAAAGTTTTTATGAAAAATTTGCCAAAATTTTCGTTTAAAAACCACCAGATCTGAAAGTTCAAAGTAAAGAGATGAGTTAAGAAAAGGATTCGTCCTTTTAAAACCAATTGCTGATGTAGATCATCTCCTTCATTGTTTATACAGCTTCATCAATAAAATCTATTCACTTACTTCGGACACTCATCTCACAGAATCACTAGCAGATGAAGAACATGGAAAGAGAAGAGAGTGAGAAGAAAGAAAGAATAATTTTTCACGAAAAAAATAATTTTCCAAAAAATGATTTTGCCGATAATTTTTTACGTAGAAATGGGTGCGCCTATCGACTTTTCCGACGGTGGGTTTGATAGTATAAAATATCTGAAAAATGGGTGTCGTAATAGTTTTCACTATACTAATACTTGCCCTAAAAAAATAAGAACCTAGTAGTACGATAGTGCGGTGCCTCTCATTTTCATTTCCTCCCTTCTCTTTTCTCTGCCGCCTCCTCCACTTTCTTTTCCCCTCTTTCTTCACAGCATATAAAAACACAGTGGTATTGTTTGGAATAAACACACCGGGGATCTTCCTCCCCCACTACATAAGAACAAAGAATAGTTTTATTTTGATATTTAATCCTATATCTTCACTAATCATCAGAACATACAAATCATCCATCTGTTTCTATGAGCATCGTTACAACATCATCGTCACATCAGCGTCGCCATCGTAACATCATCCCCTCAATCATCACAACATTATACCATCATCAATGCATAATTATGAATAATTTCTTTTTATCCAATTATGAATAATTTCTTTTTAAATTCAATTATTATTATCGTATCAAACAAAGGGAGAAATTCAGTAAATTTTTTTTCTTTTTGAAGATTAGCCTTACTCGCTTCTTGATCTGTAATATTAAATTTGTATGGATCCGTAATCTTAAATCCTCGTCTAAATGATATGTCTCAATGTTAAAAGATTTAGAATATCAAAAAAGAATTACTCGGATTCTATATTTTGATTATAATAATTCTGGGTCGAACCAATGAGAACGACACTGGATCGGTGGGTTGGTGGTCGAACCGGACGGGTCAGACGGTTTTCAATAAATAAAGCGGTTTTCTATAAAATTGATGGGTCAGTGTTGAACCGGACGGGAAAAGTGACTGGTTCACGGGTTTTTCGGTTCGACCGGCCGGTCCGGTCCGGTTTCAGAACATTGAATCTAATGCAGATTTTCATTTATAATAAAAGAAAAATGGAACAACATTTTCGTAGTTCTCCATATCGTAGTTTTCGTACTCCTTCAATCTTTTTGCTTTCGGATAAACTTAGAACTGAAAACATGAATGCAAGGGAAGCTATCAGAAATGTGTTCTGCAAGAACTGCGGAGGTAAAGCAATGCTTGGCGAGGTTTCTGTAGAAGAAGAAAATCTCCGGATTGAAAATGCTCGCCTTAAGGAATAGTTAAACCGAGTTTGTGCAGTTGTCGGTAAATTCTTAGGCCGTCATGTTTCTTCTTCTTGTGATCCATTACCTCCTTTAATATAAATAAGTGCAGGGTTGGATCCTTCTGCTGAAATTAATGAATAAATCGATGAATCCATAAATTTCATACCACGAAATCCATTAATTTTAGCAGCAGGGTCCAACCCTGCGCTTATTTGCATTGAAGGAGCTAACGGATCACAAAAATAAGTAACAGGACGGTTTAACTCTTCGTTAAGGAGAGTTTTTGCAATTCGGAAATTTTCTTCCGCTAAAGAAACTTCGCCAAGCACTGATGTACTTGCGCAGTTCAGATCACATTTCTGATAGCTTCCCTCGCATACATACTTTTGTTTTCTCATTACGACGTTTTATTTACGAAGGTAATTAAAATGATCAAAGACTAAGTGAGGCTTTGTATCTGTATATATAGTGTTAATCGCACAAATGAGTAACCTTAATCTAGTCTTATTTCATTGTGATTAACATTAATGCAGTGAGGATTTTAAGATTAATTGGCAGCATTAATAACCAATAATCCTTTATATTTACTAGATTAATGCCCATGCACACCCGCATTAACCAGAAAGAAATAGTAAAATACATAGTATAATGACATTAAACGAACCTGAAATTTATGTTTTTGAGCAAAGGATGATCAAATGCAGGTTGTTTGTAAAAACCGATGCAATCGTTGACGACTATCATGTAACAAAAAATTATTAGATGCACTGCTAATAGATATGAATATTAATATAACAAACATTTGTTAAGTTTGTACATGAACGTCGGTTTAAATCCTACATGAATTGTCTTGATAGGAGTTTTGTTGAGTATCTTGAGTTGTCTTTCGTACTCTAAATCTTCTTCCATGATATGCTTTGTCTTCCATCAATTTCAAAAAAAATTTAATTCAGAATAAAAACCATGGCTACAAAGAGAGTATAAATTTCTATTGTTAATAGTGCAACTATTTGCTTACTAGTGTTGAGCAATGGGTACAAAAAAACAAAAACCTAGGTACACTATTTAACTAATCGATGTAATAAATACTCATATAAGATACTAATTTGGAATCTGCAGTCATAAATGCATGAAATAGATTTTCTAATTAAAATCAAAATCTAATGCAGATTTACCATTGATTCAAGAATTACTTTTTGTAAATGAGTTAGAAGTGTCTTGCAATGTGCATTTTTCAACGGAGTAATAAATACTCCTACATGATAATTATTATGGATGTGAAGTCATAAATTCATGAAATATATTTTTTAATTAAATCAAAATCTAATGCATATCATTTACCATTAATTCAAAAATTACTCCATTTGTCTCAAATTAGTTGAGCTAGTTATTTTTAGATTCAATAATTCTTTTTAGCCCACCAGTTAAACCCACTATTAAACTCACCGCTGATGTGGCTGGCTTTTTTGTTTTCTAGTTTTTCTCTCCCCATTGTAATGTAGTTGTATTTTCTTTCTCCGTTGCCATTACTTCCATGGAAGAACATATAAAGAAGAACTTTAATTCATCAAAGAAAAAAGGAACCACTCCTAGGTTATTTGTATACAAACCCTTCATAAAGATCAAACTGATTTAATTATATCACAATATCTTCTTTTTTTATTAGGGTTTAAAAATCTTAGATTGTTTGTTTATGTAAGTTTAACTGAATCCAACCGTTGACATGGTTATATTGACATAATCTTAAAATGTGAAGATTATGTCTATTTGTTGAAATAAATAGGAAAAATTGGTAATATGTCTCATTTTCACTAATTTGTTTGGGGATTTATCCCATAACTAAAAAAAATTAAGAAATCTATCCTAATAAGAGAAAAAAAGCGCTAAACAAGTTATATCTCACATATGTAGGGCTACTCGTGTGCCTATGTCACATTTTTACCCAAATGAAAGCGGGACATATTCCCAATTTCTCAAATAAATATTAGATACTCTAGATATGCGGCCATCAATACATGGCTAGGTTTTCTCATTAAAGCCAAATCCAATGCAGATTTTCCTTTGTATTAAAACAAAAATAGAATAACATTTTGGCAGTTTTCTCTATTGTAGTTAGGAAAATTAGGCTAAGACCCAACCCATGGATAACCCATAATATGAGGCCCTTAATTAAAAGAAGTTTAAATCTAGGCCCCGAGTTATTAAAAGACATCCGTGCCCTTTTATATATTGTCAATCCCCAAATTAAATAAAAATTTAAATTTAAGCCCAAAATTATTAATTCTAGGCCCAAAATTATTAAAATACAGTGTGAATGTGTAAACAGAAGTTACACATGCATATGACATTTGTATCCAGAAGTTACACATCCTTATGCCATGTATAATGCAAAGTTACACATCAAAAAAATAGACATCAAAAAGAACGCATAGAAAAAAAATACATGTATTACTTTAATATACATTTACAATAATTTCTTAGCATGTGTAACTAGAAGCTACACACGCATCTGTCTAGTGTAATTGAGAGTTACATATACATCTATCTAGTGTAATTGAGAGTTACACATGCGTCTGATTTGTACTTTTATGAAGTTTAAATATTTGCCTTTCCTTCTTGTTTTCCTCCCTCCAAAATGCTTGCATATCTGCAACGAAATAAACATCCATGGATTAGGTTGGATGAACAAAAAGCAAAAAAAATAAAAATATTATAGAACAATTGTAAGACAAAATTATAGAACAAAGATCGCAGAAATACACATGATAACTTATCTTAGCATGTGTAACTGGGAGTTACACATGCATCCGTCATGCATAATCAGAAGTTACACATCCATATAGATGTGTATGCAGAAGTTACACATACAATATGCATGTATAATAAGCAGTTACACATACATATAGATGTGTACGCCGCAATTACACATCCATGCCTTTTTCAACTTCAAAACTGAAAAAGAGCTTTGGTTTGAAATTAAAGAGTATGGGATAATATCAAACCTTGGAATGAGAAGAAGCTTTTTCCTTTTGGCTCAACAATGTACCCAGTTCCAGTCTCAGCCCATGGGATATCTTCATGGTTTGTGCAACCAAAGACTGCAAATTCCTTCTCCAGTTGACACAACTCAATCATATGAGCATAGTGAACTTGAACTCATATATATCTATTTCAACAAGCATGCTTTCGATGTAAAAGCTACAGAGAACATTCAAACATATTCTAGCATTATAAATATCCACAGATTGGTGTGATAAAATCAAAAACACTAAAAAGAGACCAAACCTAGCATGAATTAGCACCTATATCTAAATTTCTACAATCAGATGAGAAGCACACAAGTTGTAACTGAATCCGCATTAAATTTCCGAGTATTACAGAACTATATAAAAATTAAGAAAAACCAAAGGAAAAGATGGTGTGCCACAAGAGCTGTACATAACAATAGCAATTAAGCTTCTGTGCAAAAAAAACTAATTACTTCATTTGATTCGTTTAGCAAAGCACTTCTTTCAGAGAGGTTGAGAATAACCCAGGGGATGTTCAAAGTGGAAAGCATCTCAGTACTGCATAAACAAGGGACGCGAGTTTTATTTATTCATACATGCCTGAGTAGTATTCCAGTATCAGACCAGAACATAGAAAACATAAATGCATGATGTGAGAAGATTAACTACCGTAAATAAGAGCTACACATGCATTTGAATAGTGTAACTAGGAGTTACCGATGCATCTGAAAAGTGTAACTGAGAGTTACAGATGCACCTGACTTGTGTAACTGAGTGTTACACATCCATATAATGCAAAGAAATGTCTAATGTCTTACACATAAACTCGTAAGAAATGTCCAATGTCTAGTACAATAAAAGTTGTTCAGCAAATCAATTTCAACAAAGATAAAAGTGAAGGTGCAAAACCATACATGTCAGGGATGTATTTGAGGCAGCCCCAAGTTTCCTTGCCTCCCATAGAAAATCCAATCCTAGACCCAACTGGTCAACAAGCTCTTCTACATCTAAAGCAGTACTCTTATCTGTAGGTTTCAGTTCAGATCACTTTTTCCATACCTAGCTCTATGAAATTAGCATATGTAACTGGCGGTTACACATCTAATTAGCATGTGTAACTAGTAGTTACAGTTCTAATTAGCATGCGTAACTAGTAGTTACAGTTCTAATTAGCATGCGTAACTAGCAGCTACACATTCATATAACTTGCGTACTTGTAAAGTCTGAAGGCATCATACTTCAAAAGCTAATAGTCCATACCAATGCTTAATGTTGATGATAAATACAATGAACCAATACATTATACACACATGAACTAGTGCCAAAAGAAAAATGGAAACGAATATTGCTTAATATTTACCTTTCAACAGACACACATGAACCACTGCTGGCTATCACCACTACCTTCTCATCCTCCTCCAAAACCTGCACCTCCATCACCAAAATCACCACAGATTCGTTTGTAGACCAGTTCACATGCTTCACAGCTGCCTCAAACACAAACACCTGAAAATTACAAATTCCAAATGATTCATTAACGAATACCACTTCATAAACAATTCAAGATTTCTATGGATATAAAAAAACGACTACCTACTCCAAAAACACCGCTACTACTAAAATCTGCTGACACGCATACAAACGCATTGTAATATGCTAGTACATATACAAAATGCATCCAACCACATTAAACAGTACTATTGTTAGACTCTGTTAACAACTCTTAAAGTTTATAAACAATAGAACCTGGATACATTCAAATTAAACATCATAAGAGCCTATTTAAGTCATAATTTGGAGTCAATTAGCTTGATAAAAGTATAATTAATAAGAACCTTTATAAGACTTTGTGGCCAACTTCGTAACCAATAGCTTAGATTATATGAGCAGCAAGTTCAGGTTTGTTGGCATAAAAACGGTTGCAGTAAGGCATATACCATCTCCATCAGTACTCTCTACTCAATTCTCTGCTACTTCCTTCACCATTGTTTCTCAATTTCTTCTTCATTTCCAAATTATACGCCATGCAATCATTTCCAATAATAATACAACCCTACAGATTCAAATAATTTTGCAGGCTACCAAATACAAAAGAAAATCAAACTTAGTCAGTTAAAATCACATTGTTAATACATAATAATCGGTATGTATTCAATTTTTACCTTTGAAAAAGA
This sequence comes from Papaver somniferum, assembly GCF_003573695.1. Lineage (NCBI taxonomy): Eukaryota > Viridiplantae > Streptophyta > Magnoliopsida > Ranunculales > Papaveraceae > Papaver > Papaver somniferum. The sequence continues at coordinate 178,955,696 of NC_039362.1, read as the reverse complement.
TGTTTTGTAACAACTCTAGAACCAAGAGGCAGACGACACATCTTATCCTATCCAATTTGTATGTGTAATTACTAATTAGAAATTACACACCTAATAAGCATGTGTAACTAGAAATTACACAACCATTTAGTTTGTGTATTTAGAAATTACACATCCGAGGTTCAAAGACCTCGGTGTCAACTACTTCCATCGAATCGTCAGCAAAAGATTTCATAATTTTCATTTTAATAAGATATGTCCACTACAATTCAAGAAATATTATGAAAACAATTAAAAAAAAAAAATTTCATTCATTTTGTATGTGTAGGAAATGTAACATGCATAATTTACTTCTGGTGGCCATATTCTCTGCGCATAATAACAACAAAACTAAGACTGCTCTATGAATGTGACTTACTGTACCACATTCTCATTATTAATTCACTACACCAACAAGTATAAGTATATAAAAATTGTAATAAAAAAATAAATCCACTTTTTTAAGCCTTTTAACTGAAGCTAACACTAGTAAAGCACTTAACGCAATCATTACAGTGAAAGAAAACACAGGGTACTCAACTCCATCCAACCAAACTTCAAAAATTCCTAACTATTCAACATCTAGATAAAACGTTGCTAACACATTATGTATCACAATTTCTATATACACTAGTCATTATCATGCACTCATCCACTCTTTAAATACTGTACACATTTGGATTTTTAACTGTAAACACAAAGATATGGATAAAAAAGTAAAAAAATAAAATGATAAATCTACCTTTCTTTAAATGAAAACCACCAGTCCAAATGAAAAATACCAAGTAGATTTCCAATTAAATATTCCAACAATTGGTTTCATGTCTATTATGTGGCCCAAATCAACAAACTTTGATTCAAAACAAAAAACAGCACCAGCAGATAGTTTCGATTTGCAACTACACATGCTTCACAGTTACGTACTATGTCAGTTCTAAAACTTAGTTTCAATTTACAAACTGAAGTCGAAGATATGATACCTGATTTTTGGAAAGGTTCTGATGCTTTCTTGGTAGAGTTTTGATACAACGTTCCATATACAATGCTCTCTTTCAACAATATCATACCTGTCAAATTCTGAATTCATCACATAAATTCAATAACACAAAATCTAAATATAAGAATCTAAAGACCTTAAATTAACTGTAGCATAAACTGAAATCAGCTCACCAATCACCATTATCAAAAATCAACCCTAAATCAAAATTGAAATAAAGAAAACAACAAATCGAACCTAAACAACTACATCAACAATAACAAACAAAACGTACCTGGATTCGAAATACGAGCATCGATTGATTCGGAAAAATCATGTTGTTTTTCTCCTCCGATCTGAATAGAATCAATCAAAACTAGGTAAAGAGAATGAAAAATGAGGAAAATCTATTGAATCAAATCGAAAACCTTACCTGAAACCACTTGATTGGATCAAAAAAAGAATCAAGGTGTTCTTCTTCTTTACAGAACTGAATAAAATCAAAAACAAAAAAAGATCAAAACTAAATGGAACTAAAATTAACTTGAATCTTACCTGAATCTTCGAATCAACTTACTAATTTAAAATCTATTGATGTACAATCGAAATCAGAGAGTGAATAGAAATGAAAATAAAAAAACATTAACCCTAGAAATTATTTTCGTTGGAGCCGAGAGAGAAAGATAACGGAGAAGAGAGAGAAAGAGAATAGAGAAATGAAAATATCTCCTGGTATTCCTATTGTATTTATGGGAAAGGATAGTTTCGCCAATATTAAAAAAAACTAGTGACAAAACCCCTAAGTGAACAAACTAGTGATAAGAAAAAACCGGTCATATTATTTCTACCAAATAAAAACCGTTTCAAATAAAACTGGGACAAAAACCCCAAACCAAATAATAATGTGTAAATTTAATTTTTGTTACTTTAAAAAAAGACAAACATGCCCTTGACCTTTTCTTCTTCTTCTTCTTCTCTGATTTCTTTTTTCTTCTTTCTTCCGTCTCCTTCTCCCACCACCACCGTCTTCTTTCTTACGCCCAGAAAAGACGAAAAACGAGCTTGCTGAGGTGTATTGTTTTGTATCCCCACAAATATCTCCAATCGGGTTTCATTTTACTCTTTAGAAATTTTCTCCCAGCTTTTCAAAACCCCATGGAATCCTGCAAAATCATCTCTTCATCTCCAATTCTGAAGCTCCGACTCCCCGAATTTCCAACTACAACTAAACACAAATCCCTGGTTCGTTAATCCTTCGTCTCTCTTAATCCACTTTCTGGAAATTTTTTTTGTTACTTATTTCAATTTCTTCTTCTTACAGTTCCTCTATTTGAAATTTCTCTGTTTTTTATTTACAGAAATTAAAGTGGCAAAATTACAACATACGACGTCATCGAATCATCACCAGAGCTTCTTCTTCTTCTGGGTCTGATGAAAAATCTATTTAATAGAATAGATTGAGAGAAACACCCTCCTTCGTGTGAAATTCTAGGGCTTCCTTTCTGAAGAAGAATTAGGGTTTCACCCACAATCATAAAATCGATCGATTATTTTGAACATTCAGCGTGTTTGAAATTCTTGGTATGTTTTTAATTTTCAAGGATCTGTTGATTTTGGGAAAAATTTCAAGATCTGTTGAATTCTGTAATTTTTTTTAATTTTTTTTTCATTTTTGTTGATGGGTTCTTCTTTTTGTTGTTGATGCTGATTATTTAGATTAAAGATGTTTGGAAGATTTGAAGAAGGCTTACAGAAAGGCTGCCATTAAGAATCATCCTGATAAGGGTGGAGATCCAGAAAAGGTATTGTGTTTTTTCTATTAGATTATTCCTGATCTAGTAGAGAATCAGTAACTTTGTTAATTACTGTAGATATAATTAAGAATTTCTCTTGGTTTTCCATTTCGAACGTATAGAGGTTGCAAAGGTCAGACCCTGTGTATGTTTTGTTTACTCGATTTTGTTGGTCGTGTCTATGCCCTTCATTTTAGACTATTATTTGGGCTGGGCAACTGAATTTTGAGATAGCTAGTAGATGCTTGAATGATTTAGGATGCCGGGTTTTTCCTGGTTGGTTTGTTGATTTGTGTATGTTTTAATTTGCTCTCTGGGGCAGTCAAAAAGGGGTGTTTATTGAGCATTGTAATATTTCTCTCAATGCAGTTCAAGGAGTTGGCCCAGGCTTATGAGGTTTTGAGTGATCCAGAGAAACGTGAAATTTATGATCAGTATGGTGAGGATGCGCTCAAGGAAGGAATGGGAGGAGGTGGTGGTGGCCACGACCCCTTTGACATCTTATCATCTTTCTTTGGAGGAGGAAGCCCATTTGGAGGTAGGTGGAGATATCATTTTCTAATGGGTTAATGTTTTTACTAAATTTATTTATGAAAGTGAAAGGTATTCATGATGTTTGGAATTTGTTTACCGTTAGGTGGTGGCAGCAGCAGAGGAAGGAGGAAGAGGAGGGGAGAAGATGTTATGCATTCTCTTAAGGTGTCGCTGGAGGATCTTTACACTGGAACATCAAAGAAATTGTCCCTCTCTCGCGATGCCATCTGCTCCAAGTGCACTGGGTAAGTTTTATTAGACTGGTGCTTTTCATTGCTAGTTTAAGGATACTTTGCTTAGTTGGATTTTGTCTGCTGTAATCTTATTCTTTACTCTTTTGTATTCCAGAAAGATGTCACTAAGAATTAAAGTGGGGTTGTGGTAAGTTTTATTATGTTAGTTAACACTTATTTTTTAGAGACATTTGAATTATATAGTAATTTTTATGTTACTGCTCCACCGTAGAACTGGATTAGGGGATGCTTGTACAACCACTTGTTAAGCTTAAAATGTAAAGAAAATGTCGTATTCTGTTTTGTACTTGTTGGGCACCGATGAGGAATGCTCTATAATTCCTTATTTTTCCTAAATCACTAGTATGATTGTTGGCACAGGACACCAGAAATTGTTAGAGATGCATGCTATCTTTGAACTCTATTAGTTTGTATCTTCAGTAGTTCCCATGTTATCATATTTATATATGGCTCCTGTTGATTTTGTTTGGTGAGGTCCCACTAATTTCATATGTATATGTTTAATCAGTAAAATCACTTCCTATCAAAGAATTTTTCGAACAAATAAACATAGCAGAAATGATGTTTGGCTCAAGTATACTTGCCACTTTATGGGCAGCAAAGCAAGTATTTTGTACCATCTTTCCTTCTGTTGCTTCTACAAAAAAGTTTTCTCTTACTTAGTGTGTATCGATGAGAATGCAATAGGTATCATTATCTCAGCGACAACGACTTTGTATTTTCTTATTTGGTTGAGTATTGGTCAATGAAACCAATCTTGTTGGTTATTCTTTGAACACTATAATATTAACTTTGGAGTTATTTATTTTTGTTTGCTGTAGGATTTGATCAATGAGGAATTTATGAGTATGTTTGTTTGCTGCAAGATTTGATCAATGAGGAGGACAAATTATTTAAAGGATCTAAGAATGAACAAGGTGAGGAAGTATATATTTCAGTTGTACATTGCTTCTCTTTTAATTAGTACTTTTTGTTGTGTTTCTTATAAAAGATATTGACTTGTTAACTTTATGTATTTTTTGTTTATCACCATCATATAGCGGCTGCTAAAGGAAGCAAAATTTGTGTTGTTCTTTTACTAGATTATAGAGCTAATCCAAATAGCAGAGGTACGTGATTGTTAACTTATAAAATTATTTTACTGATTCGAGTTGTTTTAACTTTTATCAGTTTTTGTGAATGTTAATTCCTCCCGTTTGCTTGTTTAATTGCCTTTTTGTTTCCCTTAGAGGCATAAAATTTTATTTGTTTGTCAATTCATTTCCTGCAAACGAGAAGCCATCCACCGAGTTCATTCAATTAACTTCGGGAACTTGGTATCAAATTCATGTTTCCGCAGCTAAGGTTGGCAACAATGTAGTAGTTCCTTTTAGTAAACTTCAATTACATCTAATGTTTTTGCCTAACATCAACTCTCATTACCAAAAGCTACCTTTTCACCTTCATAGAAATGATTCAGGTGATGAAATTTCATTTTTTTTCTCTGAATAGGAAGCTATTGATGCCAATGACAAGGTCATTGGCCTTAGAGTAGGACACTGATTATGATATAAGAGTCAATGGGATTGCACCAGGACCCATTAATGACACTCCTGGCTTGATTAAGCTTGATCCCCGTGAAATGAAAGCATCCAATCTGGAGCCCCTATGCATCAGTTTATATCAGGAGATAAGTAGGGTATTGTTATGGCTTCTCTTTACCTAGCTTCACATACAGGTGATTTGTAACCTCATCCTTGTTCCTTATAGCTTCTCCACTTCTTCATTTTTTTATTTTCATTCTTGTGCATGTCTTTATCATCTTTGAATATATTTTTTTATCTTACCAAAATTCCGTGAGTTGTATCACAATATTAAACTGAGTTTACTAAACGATGATGCAGTTCTACCGCACTGCAGTTTAACATAAAATGTTGTGATCTTGCATAGACTTTTTAAATTTCCATGTGTTTTGTTGTTCTTCTATTCTAATGTTTCTTGTACTAGCATTTAGCAAAATACGTAGGCAGCATCTACGTTTTTGGCACATCAGCAATGTATAATACTTCTTGTAATTTTCTTGCAGTTGAATAGACATTTGCACGAAACCAATTATGGTTTCATCTATTTTTGGTGAAACCAATTTTGGTTTCATCATTTTTCTGTTTGGTTTCATCATTTTTTTCTTATTTTCTTGAATATTGATCAATGAAATTCATTTTTTGTGGTGGCGGCTGGTTGGTGGTGTTGCTCGGCGACGATGGTGGTCGTCGGTGGCGGTGGTGGTTAGCATTAACGATGGTAGCGCGATGGTGGTGGGCGGCGGTGGCGGTGGGCGGCGGCGGCGGCGGTATTGCTGTTGAAGCGCAAAAACCAATTATGGTTTCATCTTATTTATGATGAAACCAAAATCGGTTTCATCATATTTCAAAAATGTATTTCTATCCATGAAGATGTATAATACCTCTTAAAAAATTTCTTGCAGGTGATTTCTCACGAAACCAAGATGAAACCAAAATCGGTTTTCATCGTATTTATGATGAAACCAAAATCGGTTTCATCGTATTTATGATGAAACCAAAATCGGTTTCATCGTATTTTTGGGAGGTGGTGGTGGTGGGCGGTCGTGGTGCTGGTTTGGTCGGCGGTGGTCGACAGTGGTGGTGCTGGATGGTAGGGTGGCTGGTATTGGTGGTGCAATTACGTAGTATCGGTGGTGGTGGTGGTGGTGGTGGTCGGAGGTGGTGGCGGTGGTGGTCGACAATGGTGGTGCTGGATGGTAGGGTGGCTGGCAGTGGTGGTGCAATTGCGCAGTATCGGTGGTGGCGTCGGGCGACGGCGGCAGAGCGGTGGTGGTCGGTGGCGGAGCGGTGGTGGTCGGTGGCGGCGGTGGTGGTCGGTGGCGGCGGCGGTGGTCAGTGGTGGCGGCGGCGGGCGACGGTGGTGGTCGGTGGTGGCGGCGGCGGAGCGGTGGTGGTCGGTGGCGGCGGGGCGGAGGTGGTGGTCGGCGGCGGAGGTGGTCAGTGGCGGCGATGGCGGAAGGTGGCGTTGGCGGTGGTTGGAGGTGGTCGGAAGTGGTGGCGGTGGCGGTGGTCGGAGGTGGTCGGAAGTGGTGGCGGTGGTTATCGGTGGCGGCGGTGCTTATTGGTGGTTGTTTATTTCTTGTTGGGGGTGACAATATAATAAGAATTAAAGTGGGGTTGATTTTTGTTTTTGTTGGGGTGATTTAAACTAGAATGGTAATATAGACAGTTTATATTAAATGGGGTTTTTATTAACAATTTTGTTGGAGTTTTTGTATATGGATAGTGACACCTTTGGAGTTATAACTCGCGGACCGTATTAAAATATCTAATTTAAAATTATGGGCCAGATCTGAAGAAAAATTGATATTTTAGGGCTAGTAATAGCATTTTCCTAAAGTATGGAGTTGACAATGAAGGATCCATTTTGTGGGACTTCTATATATTGAACCCATATAATAGGGGGTTATAATATTTTTCATTGTACTCCTTCAATCTTTTGCTTTCGAAAACCCAAAAAAAATGATGTTTTATTTTATATGCTAATTAAAATGATCGAAGACTAAGTGATATCCGGTGTTAAATTGTTAATAGCACAGTAAGATGAGTAACTTTAATCCAATCTTATTTCATCGTAATTGAGATTAATGCAGCTGCGATTTTACAATTAACTTGCAGAATTAAAAGCCAATGATCATTTATATTTATGGATGAATTCGAGACTAAAACAAAATAATCACATCTGTTTAGAGCATCTCCAATGCAAGGGGTGGAGGTCATAAAAAATCATGTCATCTAAGATTTAAGATTTTATCTACCAAAATTCCATCTCCAAGGCAAGGGTTAAGGTCCTTAAAAATTATGACATGATTATGTGGGGTGGAAGAGAAAGTCTAAATAAGACCTTCTCCATGACCTTGGGTCTAAGTCCACATCATCAATTTGTCTCTATATTAATTATAAAGTTGTTAGATAAAAGCTTGAGGATTGGAGATGATTTTTCTGGGTTGAAAGATGTTAACTTTATTTGCTTTGTGACTTTGTCCATATGTGAATGACCTCCATAGAAAATGTGATATTTAGACCTCCGCATAGGATCACCTCCACCCTTAGAGCATCTCCAATGCAAGGGTAAAGGTTTTAAAATTGAATGACACCTAGGATTCAAGATTTTTTGCACCAAATTTCCATCTCCAACACAAGGATCAACGTCATAGAGAGAGATGACATGGCTAAGTGGGGGTAATGGAGAAAGTGTAAATAAGACTTCCACTATGACCTTGGGTCTTAAAGCCACATTATTATTTTGTCTCTAAATTCAAATAATGTTTGTTAGATAATACCTTGGGGGTTGGAGATCAACTTGAGGTAAAAAAATTTACATTAATTTGTTTTTTGTTAGTAATGACACACACGTAAAAATGTGTTAATAAGACCTCAACATAGGATGACCTTGACCGTATGCATTGGAGATGCTGTCAGAGGCAATTAATCATTTTTTAAGATCAAGTGAGAAATACAACTGTGTAGGGGAGAGGCATATCTCCCTTCATGTCTGAACAATCTAGTGAACGTCAAAAAAAAATTGTTTTTTTCCCCGAAATGAGCAGTATGGTCATTGATATAGAGAAGCAGACTTCGTGGCTGATGTTTTTTTGCTAAGGTTGCAGACTTGCACTAAATTAATAGGTTAACTGAAGTTGTACGGATTACTAATCGGCTAATCCTTTCCAGGAGTGCTTACTCTAGTTTGGTTAAGCCTAGTTGTTTGTTTAATGCACTCTGTACATTTGCCAAAAAAAAATAAAAAAATCTAGGCATAAAAAGGAAAATTTTACTGAATCTTGGACTGGTGCACAGCAAAATATATTCTCCTTATTCGCATAATAAGAACAAGAACATTACAGCACACAAGCTAACTAGCACTTTCCACCGGGTCCTCCATATTGTAAGCTATGTCGTCGACCACCATCCTCCAGGAAACCATAATAATCCATATCATATTGCTCCTTACAACCAATTACATCTATCGTCCTTTTATAATTAAGATCTAATAGGGTACCAGACGCATCATTATATTGCATTTGTGTAAAATAGGCAGCTTGGTTAAACTTTTCATTCGGAAACTGACCACTTCCCATTTCAGGAACACGTCCATCTTCATTGCCCTTTGAGTGTCCTCCCCAGTATATGCGTTCGACACCAACGTCACTCAACCGAGGAAGAACTTCTGCTGGCCAGTATCCAACTTTTATGCCTTGAATTACATACCACCATCTCTTTTCCGATGAATCCTATAATCGTGATGCGAAACACAAATAAAATTGTTAATATCATCCCACAGGGTTTATCTTTTGCACCATTTTATAGGTAGCAAAATGTTTACGTACATATATATAACTTGTCATTATTTTATGGAACAAAGGCTCATCATTACAACTGAATTTCATCAGTAAGTTACTTACGAAATATACATGGGATTGCATTTCAACAACAGCGCCTCCATAAACAGAGATGGGGTCAAAAGGCGTGTCAGGAGTAAATCGAGGGTCAACTTGGACAAAACCAGGACAAAGGGTATTATAGCATCCTGTGTGGTTGCCATTGTCTACCTGTCAAAATAAAATGAGTTGTAATTGTCTAGCTAAACCAAGAATTTACATAGTAAGAAGCCTAAAAATAGAACTTTATTTGTTATTAATAATAAACGATAACATGATCTAAAACTTACAGTCCAGTATATAAATTGTCGGACATTGGTGTCATTTTCGTAGAACAAGGGATTCACCTAATAAACATGGATAAACTGTGAAGTCAAATTATACGAAAACCAAGTATAAATAGAGCATACAACTTGCAAGTATTAGTTGAAGTTGTGCCGAATTTTTCTTTGGTTCTTGAGATTTTTTATACTCAAGAACCAAAGAAGGAATTTATTTTTCACTTACGTACCATCCATCCAACATGTATTCTATTGTATTGACGATCCCAACCGGATCTTAAAGAAATTTCCGCCATGCTGTATTCATCGAGGTTAACATTTGGCTTCCATACACTTATGTTCGCAGTTGCCCCGTGAAATGCTTCACCATCATGTTGATACACAATACCTGCAAACTAAAGAATTCTCGATGCAAATTAACAAATGACATGAACTGGAATATGTATAACTAAGAACAATGATACAAAATATTCTTACGTATTCGTTTTTAGCGCCAGACATGGGCTCAATTGACAATGACGAATACTTGGCTCTGATTAAATCTTCTTTTCGTGTCCTTCGTATTGGTACCGTTCCTTGTGGACAACTCTCTACTTGAGTTCGAAAAATTGATGTGCCACTCTCACTCCTACCTCCTTTCATCTCTAAATTTGGTTTCATCTGAAGAACATATTCGAAACTACTTATATTGGAAAGACAAAAAAAAGGGAAAATTAGTCTGTTTTGGGGTATTGTTAGTGTTTTTTTTGGAGGTTTACTTTACTTATTTCTTGTAATTTTGTGAACCGTTCTTAATCAATCTTATCTTTGCCGAGGAAAAAAAAAAGGGAAAATTCAAAAGTAATTTTGTTTCTTAATGTAACAGTATACTAGTCTGTAAGAGGCCACACTCGCAAGAAAGAAAAAGCAAAATACATATAATGACGTTAAACGAACCTGAAATTTATGGTGTTTGAGCAAAGGATGATCAAATGCAGGTTGCTCGTAAAAGTCGATACAATCGTAGATATCACCCCATGACGACTTTCATGTAACAAATAATTATTAGATGCACTGTTAGTCGATGATATCAATATAAGAAACAATTGTTAAGTTTGCACATGAATGTTAATTTACGACTTTCATGTAACAAATAATTATTAGATGCACTGTTAGTCGATAATATCAATATAACAAACAATTGTTAAGTTTGCACATGAATGTTAATTTAAATCTTACATGAATTGTCTTGAGAGGAGGTTTGTTGAGTATCTTGAGTTGTCTCTCGAACTCTAAATCTTCTTCAATCGATATGCTTTGCCTTCCATCAACTTCAAAAATTTCCAAATGATCGAAAACCATGGCTACAAAGACTAAGAAAAAAGTATAATTTTTCATTGTTAATTGTTCAACTATTTTCTTACTAGTGTTGAGCAATGGTTACAAAAAATAAACAAAAACCTAGGTGCACTATTTAACTAATATTAATCGTAGTAATAAATACTCATATATATAAGATATTTATTTTGGATCTGCAATCATAAATGCATGAAATAAATTTTCTAATTAAATCATAATCTAATGCGGATTTACCATTGATTCAAGAATTACTTTTTATAAATGAGTTAGAAGTGTCTTGCAATGTGCATTATTTAACTAATCGTAGTAATACATACTCCTATAAGATATTATGGATCTGCAGTCATAAATGCATGACTAGATTTTCTCATTAAATCAAAATCTAATGTCAGATTTGCTATTGATTCTAAAACATAAAGTATAAACGAACTGAGAGAAAAACTACCAAAAAAAACAGCCTCTCACAAATCATTCATGCGCGTCTCTCGAGGGACGGGGTTCACTGGGACCCACAAATAAACAAAAAAAAGGAAAAATGTGAGAGGCGGTTTTAACCTGGTTTTTTCTCTCGGTCTGTAGAGAACCATGGATTCTAAAATCACTTTTTATAATTCATTAGGATTGAGTTACAAGGTCTTGCTAAGTACAGAACCGTTAAATAATAGAGATGGATGGCATGTTTTTCATAGGATGGAGTGAGATAATTTTCCATTTTTTATGGTCTCCTTTTGAAAAAGTGGGGATACAACAACCACACCCAATATTTTGCTTAGCAATCTGTATGGACTAACTCCAATATATTTTTAAGAGAATCAACATACAGCCAGACTCAATCTTAATAAAAGTATATCAAACAATTATATCTCTCTTTATCGATTCAATACTTACTCAAGCAAATAGAAATCTGCGAGTCTAATTGAATACAAGAGAAAACACTTGAACAATATCAAAGACCAATGTTCAAGGATAAATCAATTTCAATCAACAACCAAAGGTTGGATTTCCCAATTGATCGATGCAACGCACAGCCTGTGATATTTCAATTATATAACAAAATATAATGCGGAAAATAAATAACACAAACACAAGAAGTTTTGTTAACGAGGAAACCGCAAATGCAGAAAAACCCTGGGACCTAGTCCAGATTGAACACACTGTATTAAGCCGCTACATACACTAGCCTACTACAAACTAACTTCGGTCTGGACTGTAGTTGAACCCCAGTCAATCTCACACTGATCCAAGGTACAATTGCGCTCCTTACGTCTCTGATCCCAGCAGGATACTACGCACTTGATTCCCTTAGATGATCTCACCCACAACTAAGAGTTGCTACGACCCAAAGTCGAAGACTTTATTAAACAAATTTGTATCATACAGAAAAGTCTACGGTAGTAGATAAATCTGTCTCCCACAAAAATGCCTACAAGTTTTTGTTCCGTCTTTTGATAAATCAAGGTGAACAGGAACCAATGATAACCCCGACTAATATTCCCGAAGAACAACCTAGAATTATCAATCACCTCACAATAATCTTAATCAACTAGCGAAAGAAGATATTGCAGAATCACAAACGATGAGACGAAGGTGTTTGTGACTTCTTTTATATCTTGCCTATTGGAGAAATCAATCTCAAGCCAATCTTACGATTGTACTTAGTACAATAGAAACAACAAGATCAGATCACACAACTACAAAGAAAATAGTTGGGTCAGGCTTCACAACCCCAATGAAGTCTTCAAGTCGTTAACCTACAGGGTCTCGAGAAGAAAACTAAGGTTAAAGGAGAACCGACTCTCGTTAATACAACTAGTATCACACAGGAGGTGTGGGGATTAGGTTTCCCTGTTGCTAGAGTTCTCCTTTATATAGTCTTTCAAATCAGGGTTTGCAATCAATGTTAGCTTAGTAACAAAGAATTCAATATTCACCGTTAGATGAAAACCTGATTAGATTCAAGCTAATATCCTTCAACCGTTAGATCGAAACTTAGCTTGTTACACACAAATGAAATGCACGTTTATTTAAGTTTTTGTAACCATACCCAAACATGTACATTTAGTTGGTTCAACAGTAGTTAACCAAGTGGTTAGCCATATGAGCACTTCCATATCAACCATATTCTTCTTTACCACAACTAGTTCAAGTGACTCAAATGAACTAGTTAAAGAGTTGTTCAATTGCTTAGATCTTATAGAAGTGTACAAGACACAGTCGAAGAAAAAAGGATTTGATTCACTCGAATCAATTCATGAACTTTATAGCCACGGTTTGCAATTATGCATTCTTTAATTTATATAAGATTACGTTCACGAATAATCGTTTTTAGAAAATAACCAACCTAAGTACGCGAACTGGTACGCGGACTTAAGTACCCGGAATAATTTTGTTTTCAATTCAAAAACTCCAGCAGATTTTCACGGGACGTGAACTTCCGATGGTGCGCGTACTGGTACGCCAAGTTTAGTTCTGGTTTTCTTGAGCATCAAAGTACGCATACTTTGGTTCAAGGAATAAGGACTTATACACATATGTGTAACTACACAATGTTTATATCCTTCCAAGGTTATATATTCTAAACTCTCATTTCAATCATTGAAACATTCTTAGAGGACGTTATATGATTGTTATTCACAAACCATTTTCCGTCAAAGCCATTTTCAAGTAATTGAAACTTATATGACTTTCCTCATTAGTAAAGATGAACTTGGACAAAGCGAAAGCTTACCAACACATATTTCGAGAAATAGATAAGCGACATAAACTCGGATCGAAATAGAAAATATGTATAATCAAAGTCTATATAGCAATACGACTTTTGTCTCAAGATAGGATATACAGTAGATATACTTTTGAGTGATAGATAAGTTCAAGTATGCACATACCTTTTAGTCGATGAAGTTCCACAAGTTCCTTGAGTAGTTTTTTGTCTTTGTATGATGATCGCCATGGAGTCTTGAGCACAACTACACTTTCTATCCTAGTCCGAGACTTATCTATTAGTAGACTAGAAATCAAGACTTATAGTTTTGATCACTAGCATTGAGAAACATGCTTGAGATAACAACGCATGAGAGTTCGACCGAGCAGTGCTCTAACACCTTTATTCTGTTTCTGGTCATGATAACTTATAATCATGATCCACTTTTTCCTTAACGGTATGATTTCTTATTTTGAATATCAGGACTTATAACTTGTTGGAAATAATAAACCAAGACTATATTTGGACGTGATGTAAATTTTTGAGGCGCTTTTGGTTCTAGAGAGTTCTATTTGGAGTTTGGTTTAGGAAAGTGTCTATGTTTAGAATTTGATCTTTGTTAGGAAAGTTGTTTGAGTGATCGTCAAGTTTGTGAGACTATAAGTAGGCTATTAATCCATGAGAATTGTACATCGAGTCAATTATCAATGTAATTTTTTTGTTCTTCCGTGTTTTTTCTCTTCTCTCTCTTGTCTCGGTCCAACAGAGCAAGGTGAGAGGAAGAGAGAATAGAAGGAGAGAAAGAGTTAGTCTTAAAGTTGCGTTCGTTTTTTGCTGGGAAGATATTATGTTGTGGTGAATACGAGGAAAATTAGGGAAAAGTATGATTAAGTGATGGTCTGCCTCTGTAATTTTCAGCGATCACAACAGTGATGATACTGACATGAGGAAGAGAGTTAGAAGTTGAAGATCAACAAAGAACAATACATGAATGTTGTTAGGGTTGAGTTATTTTTTATTTATAGTCGTCGAAAAGGCCGAGAAAGAAGAAGTTGGTTGCTGGCATGAACACAGGTGAAGAAGAGTTGTTGTTGTTTGCTGGAGGTGTAGGGGTTATGACTCAAGTATGGGTTTATGTTTAAGATAAGAACAAGATTTATCGTGTTTGGTGAAGATACAGAGTTGGAGAAATCAGCGACTTGTTGTTCCGTGGCTTGATGTCTATCAAATTATGTTCGTGTGGATTTTTCGCGAGGTTCTGGAAGAAAAAGAAGGACTTAAAGATTTTTCTCCGCTGCAGATGAAGAAGAAATGGGCTACTGCCGTAATTGGAGTCTGCTGCTGTTGACTTATTGAACTATCAGTGGTTGATTAGTGAAGCTTTGGAAACTAGGGTTTGTGAGAATCTGAGCTCGAGTTTGGTAAGGGTTCCGAGCAAAAAAAGTTAAGACCTGAATTGTTGTCGCCGATCTGAAGAGAAGTATAGATGGTTGAGCTTGACGATACAAAGATAATGATCGACATGGTATCATTAGCTTTAGATGATTGTTGCCAAAAAAAAAAAAAAAATAAGTGTTATTGAAAGTTTGCAACAGTTTGTGATATGTTACAAAGAACAATTACGGTTACAGAATTTTTACAGAAGAGTTATTACAGTTTAACAAGAGTGTGACAGTTTCTGACAGAGGCATTGCAGAAAGCATATTTGATGATTATTGAGGTGGTAAGCAAGGGTTCTAGTGGCAGAGCATTGGTTGATTTTAGAAGGTGAAGAAGCTTTGGATGAGTGGTTGATTAAAAGGGTTAGTTTATGGATTCGAATCAATATAAGTAGAAGATCAAAGCAGGTATTGCAGTAAGGAGGACTGGTACAGTTTGATGGAGGGTCAAAGCTGGTATCGCAGTCAGGACTGGTACAGTTTGATTAAGTTGACCGAGTTCAGAAACTTAGAATGACAAGGAATGTTGGGTAGTTATGTTTGAGCTTAAGGGAGAATGGAAGCATGTTGGAGTTTAAGCTCAAACATGTTGGTGACAGAAGTGTGGTTGAAGAGTTTGTGACAGAAACTTGGAAAACTTGACAAAGTATGGCAGACTTTGTAAAGAAAGGTTATAGCTTGTGGCAGAAGCGTGACTGGAACTGAGAAGAAGAAAGAACAACAAAGTTGTGAAGAAAAAGAAGTATCAGTATGAATTTTTGCCTTCATTTTCGAATCCTTTGTGCTAGTTATTTTGTTCTTTGATTGCAATGAGTTTTATAAGTAAGGCGTATGATAGGATTGTGTGTTCCTCCTGTGAAGAAAGAGAAGCATCAGTATGTATTCAATTGAATTTTTGGCTTGCTCTGTGAAGAAAGAGAAGCATCAGTATGTATTCAATTGAATTCGTGGGATTCTCGGTGAACAAATCCTACAAGTGAAGTAGGTAAGAAGAGAAGAAATCCTCGGTGATGAGTTACAAATACGAGTGAAGTAAGTTTATATGGAAGTCATGCGAGTGAAGTAAGTGAAGAAAATCCTACAAGTGAATTAGGTGATAAAGAGGAAAGGTGTTGGTTTTGTGTTTGGCTAGCAAGTGGATAGAGCACAAAGGTTGTGTGTTTCTTGCTTGTTAAGAAACGTTGAAGAAATCAAGGGGCCTGAAGAATGAACCGTTTGTCGGTTACAAAGGGTTGTTGAGAATGTTTTCTCAAAGAAGTTTCAATTGAAGTGGGGCTTGATCAGTGTGTGAAAAGCTTGGAGTAATGACAGTCTTGGTTTAAGGGAGGATGTTGGAAATAATAAACCAAGACTATATTTGGACGTGAAGTAAACTTGTGAAGCAAGGGGTTTTTGGTTCATGTTAGGAAAGTGTCTAGGTTTAAAATTTGATCTTTGTTAGGAAAGTCGTTTGAGTGATCTTCAAGTTTGTGAGACTAGAAGTAGGCTGTTGAGCCATGAGAATTGTACATCAAATCGATTATCAATGTAGTCTTTTTGTGCTTCCGCGTTTGTGATCTCCTCTCTCTTGTCTCGGTCCAACATAACTTGATCGAGGATTAACTAGTACATGCACTAATTATTTCTTTTTGACATAAAAGGTTGAAGCCACCATTTTAGTGATTTACATGATCACCTGCTGTCAATAATCATTTTCCTGTGTGAAATTAAATCTCTGAAAAAAAATGTATTTAAAAATATTATCACTTCCATTTCCTCCCCAAATGTAAACCAGATGTTTGGTTGAATCAGGTTTTTCATCTAACGGTGAATATTGAATGCTTTGTTACCAAGGTTTTTAGAGCACTGCTCGGTCGAACTCGCATGCGTTGCTATATCAAGCATGTTTGTCAATGTTAGTGATCAAAACTATGAGTCTTGATTTCTATCCTATTTATAGATGTCTCGGACTAGGACGTAGATAGTGTAGTTGAGATTAGATTTCACAGAGTTCATCATTTGAAGACGAAGAACTACTAATGGGAGCTTGTGGAACTTCTTCGACAAAAGGTATGTGGATACTTGAACTCATCTATCACTTGGAAATTCTATTTATGCTATCTCATATATTGAGATATAAGTGGTGTTAAGATATAGTTTTCTCTATACACATTTGAGATTTCGAGCTGAGTATATCTCGCTTACATATTTCTCTAAATATGTGTTGGTAAGCTTTCGCTTCGACCAAGTTCATCTTATATCATGAGAAAATTGCCAAGTAACATCTTACATGGTTTGTGTGATACAATCATTTGATGTAGGATTTGTATGTTTAGATAATGATTATTTCAGTATATTGAAAGTTGCTTTGATGCTAATAGTATGTCAAAACGGCTATTGTCATTATAGAAGAATGTTTCAATGATTGAAATAAAGAGTTGAGAATGTAACCATGTCTGGATATAAGCATATATAGTGTGTTCGCACATTAGTATATAAATTCATAAACCGGGAGCCAAGTGTATGCATATGTGTGTATACGAAATTGATGAAGGAGACAGGTTAGGTCTGGCGGAAGTTTTCGAACCGAAAATTTCTGCTGAGTTTGGTTTTGACAAACTCTTAACTAGTCACCTTAAGTATCGTACCCGTACGCATACTGGCGGAAGTTTTTGAACCGAAAATTTCTGCTGAGTTTGAAAACTAAACAAACTCAAACTCGGTTGCTTAAGTACGCATACCCATACGCATACTTAAGCTGGTTACTTTGTCAAATCGGTCAGTTCATGGACTTAAACATTTAAATCATAAGGAATGCAATCTTTTCAAACCGTGGCTATAATGTTCATGATTGATTCAAGTGAATCAAACCGAATTGGTTTCAATTGTGTTTTCTATAACAATTGAACAACTCTTTAACTAGTTTCATTTGAGCCATTTGAACTAGTTATGGTTAAGATGAATAAGGTTGATATGAGAGTAATCATATGGCTAACCTCGGTTAACTATTTGTGAACCAACATGGTGTACACGTTTAGGTACGGTTACATAAACTAAATGAGGATAAAATTCATTTGTGTGTAACAAGCTAAGTTCCTCTGACTTGGGCCTTTTGTGAGCCATAACATGTTTATTCCTTTCATTCCATAAGGCCCACCAAATTGCCAAAAACAATACATGCACTAATTGAATCGATAAAGTTAGGTTTTTTCACCATAGTCGTGGTGCAATGATGTCTCTTAAACAATTGAAAAAGAAAAGAGAAAACCGAGTAAAAAAAGTCTCTTAAACAATTAAACAACCATGGAAAGACTGATCACCACCTAGCTAGCTGGTATTTAGGCTACATATGCGCGAAGCTGATAGGCAGGCAGAGTAAATCCCAGTTCTACTGGTGTGCTTCCCTTGACAAAATCTCCACAAAAGATTCTTTGCAGCATCGCAACTACAAGCTAGCTAGCAGATGCCCAACGTGCCTAAACAGCTGCGAATCCGCCGCCCACTTGCTTCTAAGTTGCCCATTTGCGACCCACATCTGGAACTCTATTACCAGGGTCATGCAAAGAACATATAGGATTTATTACCAGCAGCTATATTTTGGAGGATATGGAAAGAGCGAAGAATATTTCAAGGCCTTAATCGTTCTCCATCTCAGGTTATCATTGAAGTAAAGGCTAGTAATTTAGCTTGGAGTTCTGCCTTTCGAAGAGAATTAAATTTTACTCTAGACTGGTGCATCTCTTGGGAAAGTACTTTCCATTATCAGTTTTCGTCGAAGGAATCTAGACATTGTCTGGTTTTCTTTGCAGCTCTAATGTAGCTTACATCCTTTTTGACTCGCTTGTATATTTGTTTTCTTCATATTCTCAATAAAAAAAAAAATTCGATCAAAAAAAAAATGGCAGCCAGAGTATCCAGAACCACATGAGACGAGTATTCGATTTTCTTTTGTGCTGTTTGTCTTCTTCAACCGCGTCCTGCTCTAGTCTGCAGAAAAGTCATGATCCACCAAACAAACATTCATTAAATTCAAAGATTTTTTTTTTTTGGCCATTTTGGTATCTTTCATATCTTTGTATTCGGGACAACTTCATCAAAGAGTTTGATTTCTTTTTTCAGAAGCAAACCACATAAGGATATTCCAAAAGGATATCACCATGAAGAAAACTTAACTTATATTATCTATCAATCTATGCTATTTATTAATTTCATAAGTTTCATTTACAATATATAGTGAGCGAGTTCTACTATTTACTGATTGCTGTAATTCGATGAAATTCCTCTTTATTATTACCTTACAATTTGCATGAGAGCGGTGCAGAAATTAACACTAGAAATTAGGCACAACTGAAAAAAAAAGAAGAAAGAGAAAAGATGGGCGCCTATGTTATCCATTGAAATGTTGAGATTCAAACTTGACAATTGTAGCAGGATTCCAACCAAAAAAAATTGATCTGATTGGACACACATGGTCTGGGAGGACATACGTGGAGTATATGCTTAACAGCTATAGAGATAGAGCGAGTACATTCACGAATTGAATGTAGCAAATTTGGTTTTTGTTCAAAAATCATACAGGCACACAGTAATCCCTTATAAACGTTAATGAAAAAGACTGACAACCTAGCAGCTAACCTAGCTAGCTGGATTATAGGGTCCTATCTTAATAATTATGGCCGACTTAAGAAGTTGATATTACGAAATTTCATTTGTTACCGATGCAAATAGGCCACATGATGAGCATATACTACAGATGCCCATTCGTGCAGGTACTCATTCATTCCCCATCATTTTATTGACCACCATAATTGTTGTCTAATTGAAAGACGGGCAAACTCTAGAGATCCACATAGTATATAGCCAGCGCATGAGCGTTTGATTTTTTTTGTTGTTGTCTTCTCTTTAATCCCGTCCACCCCACTCTACTCTGCATAATTGTCTAATTAATGCACCAACCAAACATTCAATAGTTACATCAAAATAGTCTGGCATTACCGTTTTATGGTAGTAGTTTGTGTGGCCGCTTATCTTATTTGTATTGGTACGCAGAAATGAAACTTCAATTGGGTATATCTAGGACGTGGACTCTCAATGACTCGATCAAATCACAGCAGTGCAAAACAATCATATACTTGTTTGGAGAAAACTCTATCAGAGGTTTTTGATTTTTGTGGAAACAAATTTCAATCAAATGCTTGTTTTAAAAAAAATTGGTGTTGTAGATTTTGATGTGTGGTTTATTGTATAGTGTTTGGGTTCAACTGATATTAACATATCTCTAACGGTTTGACACTACGATATATACGACACAATTGACCCAATCAATGTAGCCGTCTAGTGATCAAAAACCTAAAACAGGCAACGACCGAAATACTAACCACGCCAAAAACTACCATCCATACACAAAAAATCTGTTTAAAAACACGTATCTTAAAATAATTTTCTGTTCATAATTTCATAGCTAGATAGTAAGAGGCTAAGAGCAATGGATAGATATTAACTTATCCTTAGGAAGAGTTCTGTAGTCGGCACATTAAGGAAATCCAATAATAGAAGAACTCGAGAAGCATTCATGCATCCATTTTCAGAAAAATAGAAGAAGAAGCATTCATGCATCATGCATGTAGATAATTGTGAAACGACCAGATAGAGAGGATGAAGATTTTGTATTATCAAAAGCTTGAAATTACAATCTGTTTCTCTAAGGCTAAACAGGGAGAAACCCAAAAATGAATTTACACCAAAATAATGTCTTTCCTAGTTAACAAATAATCTAACCATATATAGAATATATGTACAAATATGCATATCTCCTAATACTTCCCCTCAAGTTGGAGCATGAAAATCACGAATGCCCAACTTGCGAAGAAGCAGCTCAAACTGAGGACATCCAAGAGCTTTAGTGAAAATGTCTGCAAGCTGACCGGTTGTGCGAACATGAGAAGTAGCAACGGCGCCAGATTGAATTTGATCGCGTACATAATGACAATCAATCTCAATATGTTTGGTGCGTTCATGAAAAACTGGATTAGCAGCAATATGAAGTGCAGATTGACTATCACAGTAAAGGCGCATAGGTTGAGAGTGAAACACACCTAGAGATTTCAATAATGCCTTTAGACACGTGAGTCACTACAAGTATGAGCCATGGAACGGTACTCGGCCTCAGCAGAAGAACGAGATACAGTGTGTTGCTTCTTTGTCTTCCAAGATATAGGTGAGCCTCCCAAAAAAAATAAAGTAACCAGTAAGCGAACGACGACTAAGAGGGCAAGATGCCCAATCAGAGTCACAATAAGCAGTAAGTTGAAGAGCACTATCCTTTCGTAAAACAATCCCTTGACCAGGATGGCCCTTTAGGTAACGAAGAACGTGGAGAGCAGCTTCCCAGCGAGACACCCGAGGATTCTGCATAAATTGAGCCAATATATGCACCGAGTAACACAATTCAGGACGCGTAATGGTCAATAAATCAAGCGTCCAATAAGTCGACGATACTGGGATGAATCAGAATACATAGGTACATCATCAAGAGATAAACGATGATGTTGATCGATGGGTGAAGTAGCTGGTTTGGCTCCAAGAAGTCCAGTCTCAGACAAAATATCTAATGTGTATTTCTGTTGAGATAAAAACAGTCCATCAGCTCCTCGAGACATTTGAATGCCAAGAAAATACTTGAGATTTCCCAAATCTTTCATATGAAAAAAACGGCTTAAATATGCTTTAAAAGCAGTAATAGCAGCGGAATTGTTCCCAGCAATAATTAAATCATCCACATAGACAAACACATTAATAGAATTCTCACCTCGTCGTAGGGTAAATAGAGAATAATCAGCATAAGACTGTACAAACCCAAAATTCTTAAGAGCACCTGCAAGCTTAGCAAAACAATTACGAGGAGCTTGACGAAGACCATATAGAGATTTATGGAGTCGACACACATTACCAGGAGAACTAGTCGAATATCCTGGAGGAAGTTGCATATATACTTCTTCATCAAGATCCCCATGTAGAAAAGCATTGTGAACATCCATTTGATGTAACTCCCAATCACGAGCAACTGCGACTGCTAAAAATGTTCTAACCGAAACCATTTTAGCTATGGGAGCAAATGTTTCATGATAATGCACCCCTTCTACTTGTCTATTACCGAGGACAACTAAACGAGCCTTACACCGCTCGACAGTACCATCAGAATTATATTTAATTTTGTAAACCCATTTACAACCAATAGCCTTCTTTCCTGGAGGAAGGTTAGTAATATGTAATGTGTCATTTTTATCAAGAGCACCAAGTTCCCTATACATAGCTACACGCCAACATGGAAGGCGAACAGCCTCAGCATAGCTGGTAGGTTCTTTAAGAGTAGTAATCGCCTTCAAAAACCGAGTATGATTGGCAGAAAAATTTGCACAAAACACATAATTAGTAATGAGATAAGGCGTATTTGAGGACGTTGATGAGTAAGGAGTGGAAGAGCCGGGGTCTATTGCTTCAATAGTATTACAAACATAATCCCTTGACCGAGTATTAGAACCCGAGAGCGAACACTTCGTCAAACAGCCGTGTCAGAAACATCACCGTCGGTAACAGGAAATACCACCTCTGACAACCTGTTATCAGATATCCCAGCACTACCAGAAGAAACCCGTCCTGACACATCTTGTAAACTCACGTCATGTGAGGTAAAATCATCAGAAATGTCAGCTGAATCACTGGGAGAGTTATCCGCAGATGAAACAAAATTAGGCGACCCATTGTGTGCACCTGTCTCGCCTGAGTTAATTGGAGAAATAACGTCAGATGAGACAACAGTCTCTGACACAGTCTGCATATATTTTGGTTTGCCTGACCCTTTCTGACTATTAATAGTGGACGAGACAAAACCATCCAAAGTCTCACTTGACACATTTCTAATATTCCCTGACAAAGTTTGTAAAACTTTGCCCACGTTCTCTGGATTATGAGATGTGAGCACATCACCTGAGTCCCACCTGTCACGTTTTGTGACTTTTTCAAGTTCTGTGAAGAACTTCCTCCTTTCACATTCTGGGAAGGCTCAGTAGATGAACCATCATTATAATCTGCTGACCCACTATCATATTTTCCTTGTCGAGTACCATTCGATTCTGCAGACACACATTCAGTACTTCTCTGATTCACGGTGGCTGATATTTGAGGACTGTCAGACATCAATACAGCCGATTGTTCTCTAGAAATCACTGACCATTCATCCACCCCAACTTCATTGTGATCATCTTCATCATTATTATCCGAAGAAACAATCGAGCAGGGAAATTTGTTTTCAAAGAAAACTGCATCACGAGACACAAAAAATTGCTTTGTTTCCAAATCAAACAACCGCCAACCTTTTTTTCCATGAGGATAACCAACAAAAATACATCTCCGACTTCGTGGATTAAACTTATTACGATCACGAGGCACAATACTTGCATAAAACAAACATTCAAATATCCGAATAAAATTATAAATAGGAGACTTCCTATGTAACATTTCATATGGAGTCCTCCCATTGAGCAAGGGTGTAGGCGTGCGATTAATAATATAAGTAGCACTTAATATACATTCACCCCAAAACCGAAGAGATAAATTGGCTTGAAATCGTAAAGCACGCGCCACATTCAATATATGACGATGTTTGCATTCAACTCGCCCATTTTGTTGTGGTGTATCCACACATGAAGTTTGAAATTTAATATCCTGCTTAATAAAGAATGGAATTAATGGAAGAAATTCCGTACCGTTATCACTGCGCACCTTCTTAACTTGTTTATCAAATTGCGTTCTAGCCATAGCACAAAAGCTCTGAAAATTTTGCACCACCTCAGTTTTATGGGCCATCAAATAAACCCAAACACAACGAGAATAATCATCGACAATGGTAAGAAAATAATGTGCACCACAAGAAGATGGAGTACGATATGGACCCCATACATCACAATGAACTAAATCGAAGAAGTCGTCTTCTTTATTCTCACTAACAGGAAAAGTAGTCCGGGTTTGTTTAGCTCTAAAGCAAATATCACACGGTTCATTAAGAAATTTCTGACAATCAACTTTATTCGTACCCAGAAGTAAATAAACAACCTTATTAGACGCATGACCTAAACGTCTATGCCACAAATAATATTCTTCTCCGGCAGACACTCGCTTGCCGTAATGAGCGTTCCACTGTGAAAAATATAGACCCCTTCTCGTTCCTCACCCACACCAATCACCGTCCTTGTAGTACGGTCCTGTATCACACATAACTTATCAGTTAAAGTGACAATACATTTTAAATCTTTAATCAAACAAGCTAAAGAAATCAAATTGCAGTGGAGATCAGGAACGAATAAAACACAGAATAGTTTCATATTGTTTTCAAACATCACAGTGCCTTCGCACGGAGCATGAGAGTATGTGTCGTTTGGAAGCTTTACGGAAGAAAACTCTATTTTACGAGTCTTAGATAAAAATTCTTTGTTTCCTGTCATATGTCGTGAAGCCCCTGTATTAAGTATCCATTTACCCGAAAGTTTCTCCTTCGAATCATTATTTGAAATTTTAAGCATTTCCACAATAGTTTCCCATTGAGTATCAGTAAGAGTATTAACAAGACCCAGTCGATCTTATGACGATAGAGATCCTCCACCAAAATTAGTGGTTGCGATCGCTAAATTAGCTATAACAGTCATGGTGTTAATCTTCAACACAATTTTCTGATTTTAAATTTAAAAAGATTCAGTCTTTCCTGGCTCAGATGCCATGAAACGACGAGGTAGAGAAGATGAAGATTTTGTATTATCAAAAGCTTGAAATTACAATCTGTTTCTCTAGAGCTAAATAGGAAGAAACTCAAAAATGAATTTACACCAAAATAATATCTTTTCTAGTTAACAAATAATCTAACCATATATAGAATATATGTACAAATATGCATATCTCCTAATAAATTGAAAAGTTAAGTAACAACCGGTTGTTAAAAGTGGTATTTATTTTGAGTTCATCAACTTGATAAGGTTTTGTTTGGTATGGTTTATTGTGTTGGTCCTACGATTAATAAATTTCTCAGTTGAATTATATTGGACTTGGAAGAATATATGTCGGCTTGTAGTACCAAGAATATAAATTTCTCAGTTGAATTTAAGTAACAACCAGCTGTTAGAGCAACTGCAGTGGACGACTAAACCCAAATTTGGTGTCGAGTGGGCTGGCGTAGTGGGACGGACCATCGATCAAAATTTGATCAAAGAGTAAAACTCGGACCAAATTTGGTCGGCGATTAAGACCAAATCCAAATATAGTCGGGCGTTTATATAATGTCCGCCTACCCGACGGGCGTTGGTATAATGTCCGCCTGTAGCCGCGCGTTCGTAAAGTTAACGCCTGATGCAGGGCGTTGGTATAATGTCCACCTGGATGGGGGCGTTGGTATAATGTCCGCCTGAATGGGGCGTTGGTATAATCAACGCCTGGCATGGCGCGTTGGTATAATGTCCGCCTGGATGGGGCGTTGGTATAATCAACGCCTGACACCAAATTTGAATGGGGCGTTGATATAGTGATGAACCCAAATTTGAAAAGTTTACAAAACTTTTCTTGGGGCGTTGTCTTTATCAACGCCCCATTTTTTTTTTTTTTTTTTTTGAACCCGGGCGAACGTATAATCTCCGTCCCACACACCAGGCGTTGTTATAGTTCACGCCCCATACAAGCGTTGTCTTTATCAACGCCCCATACAGGCGTTGTCTTTATCAACGCCCCATGCCAGGCGTAATCTTTATCTACGCTGGACGATGAAGCGGACTTTATATCAACGCGCGACCAAATTTACTCGTCACCCGCTACGCCACAGGACGGACTAAACCCAAATTTGATCTTTTTTTTAGTCTTTGGTCTTTAGTTATGCTCGCACCACTGTGGACGCTCTTAGAGTACCAAATGATCAAACTTTTAACGCAGTACCAACAATCTCTATTCTCTACCCATATATACAATTAAATGTATCCAATAATTTTATGAACTGGATCTGAGATGCCCATGCTAGCTTGTAGTATACCCACTTAATGATACGTACATATGCTTGATGCACGAATTGACGAATTGACTAAACAAAGTTGGGTTTCGTCCCGGGCGCCCCCCATCGACAATAATCCTTCATCAACAACGTCCCATGTAAGAAAATGACTGCCTAGCTACCTATCTAGCTGGTATTCGAGTTTTAATTAATCAATCGTTATGGAACGCAGCTGTATAGAAGTTCACATCTTTGTATTCGAGACCTAATCTGTTCCATCTACGGAAAATGGGTCATTTATCGAAATATTTTTAAATCACGGTTCAAATGAACGAGTAAAAAATAGTTTGGGTGAAATGGCCAAAAAAAAGTAGCAAGGATGAAACTGGATTCATCTTAACTTAAATTTAAAAAATAGCAAGGATGAAACTGGATACATCCTGTGTAAATTAAAAATAGGAAAAAATATTTGATAATGGGCACGATGAAACTGGTTACATCCTGCAGTTTTTTACATTTTTGTCCATTTAAACAGTATCAAAATCTAACTGTCCATTTCACCAAGAAATTGTTGATTTTGGTCTTTTTAACCAATTTTGTGTTCCATTTAACGCTTTGTTACGGTTTCTTCGCTAGTAAAGTAATACATTTTTTGAATGGCGCTCCTCGTGGATTCATGATTTGCATGCATGAAAGTAATAATCTTTTTTTCTTTTGTCCCCTTTTATCTTCAATATTCACTCTTCTTTTACTACCAGTACGATTTGAATGATGTTGTAGTAGTAGAAAGAATTTAGTTTTCAAACAGCTACTCGACAAAAATCCATCTTCTTCACAAACAAAAAAAACGTTTTTACTATATGAAACAACGTTTAAATCTAAGTTTAGCTAAATCCTAATTGCATGGTGGTTATTATTTCAAATTTGATACCCCCTAAAGGTTACCATCGGACAAAAAAATCATAATAGAATTTATAAGACATTCGGAAGAATAATGCCATATCCATGGCCATCTTTTGGATGGATCGAATAAGTTTGTTGCACTAGTGGCCAATAAATTAGGGGTGTCAACAAATCCGGGTCCTCCCGGGTATCACTAGACCCGGACCCGGATCCTACTTATAAAGGTCGGATCCGGGTTCTAATAGTTCCGGGTCCGGTTCCTACACTTGTGGATCCAGAACCGGACCCGTTTAAATACACGGGTACCCGCCGGTCTCGGGTACCCATTGGATCTTAAGAAAACTATTAAAAAAACCTCAAAAACTTAATATTTGTCTCTTTTTGGCTTGGATTTAAATAATTTTTATAAAATTTATTATTATTTCTTATTAATGTACTAAATAAAGATTAAATGTAAGAGAAAAATTTGAAACGAGCAAAATATCAAAGCTAAAACTAGCAAAAACATGAATAAAAGTATGAATAAACGGGTACCCGATACCCGGGGGTACCCAACGGGTATTACCCGTTTGGACCCGTTTAGATTCGGGTCCAATCGGGTAATTACCCGTCGGGTCCTAAGTTGCTAATGGGTCAAACTTTAGGATCCGGAACCAGACCCAAATCTACCGGATCCGGTTCCGGGTAATGGGTACCCATTGACAGCCCTACGAATACACATTCATTGCACTCTTTATTTCCAACTAAGACTTTGGAGTGGATAATGCCCGTTAGATCTTCCACGTCATAACTAACAAATGAATCCTAATTGTGCATGACTCACAATAACATCCATGAATGATGAGTCTTATGGCATCACATTGTCCATTGGGTATATTAATTATATGTCCCTACTTTTGACACCCAATAAATATATCGTTATTCAACAATAAATATATCCTATTTTTTTATAACCTTATCCACTTAACATTAGATTATCTTAATACCCTCACCCATATAATATTTTTCTTTATTTCAAAATGGAACAAATTTCTTCCTCTACCACTAGCACCACCACCACTAGCACCACCACCACCAACATTCAACTACCATTGCACCACCACCATTCAACAACCACCACCTACCAACCGCCACCACCACCAATATTCCACCACCACTCCTTCACCACCACCATTACACCACCAACAGTCCTCCACCACCACTAGTCCGTCCCCGCCGCCACCACTAGTCCGTCGACGTCGCCACCGTCGTCATCGCCGCCACCACTGGTTCAGATAATTTTGTATCAACAACAGTAGTTGATCCATTTCAGTTGGATCAACAGTAGAAGTTTATCCATTGCAGTTGGATCAACAATATAAGTTTATCCATTTTAGTTGGATCAACAATGGATGTTTATCCATGCTGATCGAAAAATGCTACCATTTTATCAGCTGCAGTTTCAGATCCACCAACAAAACCATCAACCACCATTAATAATCCATAGCAGCTACCACCGCCACCGTCGCGGCCGCCACCATCGGTTCAGATAATTTTGTATCAACAACTGTAGTCATGATGATGGATCAACATTAAGTGGCGTAAAATTGAAATTGATACATTTCAGTTGGATCAACAGTAGAAGTTTATCCATTGCAGTTGGATCAATAGTATAAGTTTATCCATTTTAGTTGGATCAACAATGGATGTTTATCCATGCTGATGGAAAAACGCTACCATTTCACCAGCTGCAGTTTCAGATCTACCAACAAAACCACCAACCACCATTTATAATCCATAGAAGCAACCCTCACTGTTTTCTATGAATCTTCAACACCAATTCGAACCACCACCACCGTCGCCACCAGAACCACCACCGCCGCTATCATTATCATCATTACTTCTCTCTTCATAATTCTATGTATATTCACTGTAATTCCTACACATTCATCTATTCATTTTAATCACAATCCATTAGAAGCATCAACAGCTTCAGATTCGAACACACCCATTACTTCTCAACAACAACAAGTTCATTATCTCCAACATATCCTATTGATTCACACACCAAAACCATCTCCAAATCAATTTTATCGTAGCAGCTCTCAGATCCCCTTTTCTTAATTGAATCGAACCACCAAATCGTTTCTCAATTCGTTTCTCAATTAGTTTCTCGATCTGGTGATGATGACGATTAAGATTTGAGGTTAAAGATGGTGATGATGACGATTGAGATGATTGTAATGCTGGTGTTGGTTGCGTTCGTTATGGTGGCGATGGAGATAAAGGTGGTGGTGGCGACGGAGATGAAGATGGTGGTGAGCTCGATCGTTTTTCTCTGGATGAGAAATAAAGAAGATAAGAAGAAACAGAAGTCAATAAGGTATAAAGGTGGGGTATATTTGTAAGTCCCTAAATTGTTGATGGGCTTAATTATAAAGAGGGACATAATTATTATGTGATAATATATTTGTATAGATCATCAAAAGTAGGGACAATAATTCAATTACCAGTTATCCATTTAGTCTTATAAATATGGATTCATTTTGTTTATACATAAAATTACAACACAACCACACTGCCATCTCCATTTCAAAGTTAAGACCACGAAATCAGCTGAAGTACATAACTTTCTTTCACTTTTCTAATGGCAATTTCCAAACCAGAGTTACAGATACGAAAAAGTGTTGAAATGCTTTACGAATCGCTGAAATATGGGGATAATGAAACCAGGGCCGTCTTACAGTTTGGGGTGCCCTAGCGAACGTGATATATAGGGCTTTTTATGGTGACTAATCAATGGTAAAGTTGGAATTTTAGTTTAGAAGGAAACAAATTATGTATTCGGAAGGATAATTTGGATCCAATTATGCGGCCGAAGGCCGTTCAATTTTTTTTTCCAGTTTTTTTAGCTAGATTTTGGCTTGTAAACTTATTATTTGGCATAAGATAAGCCCCTAAAAACTGGTAATTTATTTGAAAAATTAAAATACTAGTGATAATTATAGTTGATACATAAAATTTAGTAACAATTATATCTGTTACAATTTTATTGCTGTAACAAAATGTTCTCCTAACACTTGTAACTGTTACAGTTATCTATTAGTTTAAAAAAAGAAAGTTTGGGCCCCAACAATTTGGGGCCCTAGGCGGCCGCCTTGCTCGCCTTGCCCCTAAGACAGCCCTGAATGAAACGGTTGCTAAACTGTTAACTATGGATTTAGAATGGTGGTTTCATGGACTTCCAAATTCTCAATATATGATGAGACTGTTAACCAAAGAATCACTGGATTTGGAATTCAAGTTCGAGCCGAGAAATATAATAGTCATCGATGACCGTGTGATTGTCGAAGGATGGGAAGGTAATGAATCTTATTGGGTACATGTTTGGACAGTTGATATTCAAAATGGTCTACTAACTCAATTTAGGGAGTACTTTAACACATGGATTACTGTCAGATATTTGAGAATGAGTGCTGGTAAATCTGTTTGGGGACAGATTAAGCAAATTAAGACAACAATTTGGCAAAGTGAACCTCAAGAGCATCTTAATCGATCCGTACCTGGTCTTTTATTAGCCATTTGATTTCATGATCATTGTTAATTTTGTGTAGAACTTTGTAAGATCAAAGTGTTTTTGGTTTCCAATCAATTAACAAAGATTAGTTTGAAAAACACGCTTGAAAAAAGATATTAAGTTTATCAGTTCCTGACAAACTTACACACATGTACAGGTCATTATGAAACAGTTTAGTTTACCTATTCTTATGTTGTAACATATGATAGTCCTCCTATTCTTTAGTTCCGTAGGTGTAGTCTTTCTATTCTCACGGCTTACATATTCGTTGGCTATTCATTTGCTTTTCCGGTACCATGTAACCTATTGTTAGTCTCTCTAACCTATAAATACCTTAATGGAAATTATCTCTACACAGTTGTGAGAGAACCATAAATCCATATTACTTCATGGTATATTAGGGCTAGGTTAGATTTTTTTTTCTAAACCTTCGTATCCATGACAATCGAAGGAGATCAATTAAGTCCTTCCATGTCTCACATTATCTCCGATAAGGATACTGATTTATCTCCTACCAGTCCCTCTTACGTCCACCCAGC
This sequence comes from Papaver somniferum, assembly GCF_003573695.1. Lineage (NCBI taxonomy): Eukaryota > Viridiplantae > Streptophyta > Magnoliopsida > Ranunculales > Papaveraceae > Papaver > Papaver somniferum. The sequence continues at coordinate 178,924,919 of NC_039362.1, read as the reverse complement.
AGATAATCCCACCTCCGCGATTTTTACTCCCCTCCTGACAAGTGAAAACTATTGCACCTGGGGAAGAGGGATGACAAAAGCTTTGAGTGTTAAAGGAAAGACATGCTACATAGACAGAGCTATCAAGAAACCAACAGATCCTACTGATCTTCAGCATTGGACTCAATCTGACGATTTGGTAGGGAGTTGGATCTCCAATTCAGTAGATCCAGGAATCCAATCAACAACAATGAACTTTCCGTCTGCTCGTGAACAATGGCTGGAGATTAAATCCCGATTTTTCCATAATAATGCATCTAAGTTTTATGCGATCAAGCAATCCATTACAACTTTGAAGCAAGAAAACCTGAATGTTGCGATGTATTATACCCATCTGAAATCTCTTTAGGATCAATTGGATACTTTCAGGCTAATTGAACCCTGTATTTGCGGAGCAGGAAAAAATTTTGTGGATCATCATAACCAGGATAGAGCAATGGAGTTTTTGCAGGGTTTGCATGAACGATTCTCTTCTCTGCACAGTCATATTCTCCTAATGGATCTTGTACCTTCAACTACAAAGATCTACAATCATGTAAGGCAGGAGGGGGAACAACAAGGTATAAACTCTTCTTCTGTACCTTCTATTGAGTCTGCCACTTTGAATGTTTCTCATAGACCTCCAAGGACGTTTGCTCCTGCTGGAGACAATGGTGCAAATAAGGAAAACAAACGTCTCAGACCATTTTGTGAACACTGCAATAAGCATGGATACACCAAATCAACATGCTGGAAACTCAATGGCTACCCCAAGGATGCACTACGGTTCCGTGACATGGATTTTCACTCGGCTGCTGCTACACATATAGCGCCTATTGCTGCATATGTTGCGCCTGCTGCTGCAGCTTCTATTTCCGCTGCACAATATGCTCATCTTTTGTCCCTGCTTGAACCAGCCAATGGAGGCCATAACGTAGCCCCATATGCAAACTTTGCAGGTAAGATCTTGTCATGTTCAAATAATATATGGATTGTTGATAGTGGTGCTATGCACCACATTTGTTCCTCACTTTCTTTATTTTCTTCTTATTCATTGGTCTCTAGACCAATTTCAGTCCAACTTTCAGATGGATCTAATACATTTGTGACGCATATTGGACAAGTTGTGTTATCATCTTCTATAACACTTCATAATGTTTTTCATATTCCCAGTTTCAAGTTTAACTTGATCTCAGTCAGTCAATTGTCTTCCACATCAAATTGTTGTGTCTCATTCTCACAAGAGTCTTGTATATTCCAGGACCGTCGCACGAACAAGGAGATTGGATGGAGTGACTGTGTTGCCGGTATCTATCATTTTCGTTTTCAACCACTTGTTTTATCTTTCAATGCAAATAAGCTTGTGGATACATGGCATTTCCGCCTAGGTTATCCAAATTTGGATTGTTTTAAGTTTTTGTCTAGCAAATTTGCTTTGGCAGAAACACCAAAATCCTCCAGACTATTCCTCTCTCAGGATACTTGGTTGTCTTTGCTTTGGCAGAAACACCAAAATCCTACACAAATTCGATCAAAGAGCCAAGCCAGGCGTCTTTGTTGGCTACCCTCATGGTCAAAAAGTATATGATTTATGACATTCAATCCAAGTCCATCTATACCTCTCGTGACGTAGTCTTTCATGAAAATACGTTTATGTTTGAGGGTGAAAACGGTTTCTGCTGATTTTGGTAATTTCGGATGTGTGGGTGAGAAACAAGTTTAAACCCTAAACAATGTACTGCAAGGGAGTACTTTAGATTCGAGAGATCAATCTGTACAAATCCGTCCTAAACCAAGAAATGGCCGTTCCAGACTTGCTTCGGTCACAAAGTGAAGGAGAAGGGTTGGTTTTGGGGAGGGAAGCGAAGAGAGTGTTGAGACCCGAATAGTTGATTCTGGAAGAGTAGTTGTTTCACGACTTGTATCAGAAAGTGGGAAGATAACAGATGGAAAGCTAGCAAATATTTTCTGAGTGTTGTGTGCTCCTGACCTGAACTTGTTGTTCGGTGGAAATAGATAATGCCTATTTATACAAGTCGAAGTGAAACGTACTCTGGTCTCATTAAGAAATGGAAAACGGGTGAGTAAATAGGAGGAGGTGGTAACCGGTAACGCCTGGAATTGATGTTCCATAAAAGAAAGTGTTTCACCATTACTCCTTGCATTTACTAACCGCCTCATCCTTATGACACTTTGTTATAACGGGCGTAGTGTACACCGCACACTGTAAACCGTCAAACCAATAACCAATGAGCATCCCCCAGTTTGTGACATGCGTTGATGTCTCGAGTGTTTTCATGGAAAACATGTAGCACGTTGTTGTTGTCTGGCAAGTTGAGCTTGGGAGACTTGCCGGCTCGGTGGTGACCTTCGACGGTCGAGATTTTGCATCTTAAGAGGAAAGGTAGCCGTTGATTATTGCAACCATTCGTTTGGTAGCCAGTGACATGAAAGCATGATCAGTATGGCTTTAATATGGCCTAGTTTAGGCGCGACCAAAAGTTAGGGTTTTGGCTTTGTTTAGGCGCGACCAAACTAGGGCAAAAGGTTGCCATGCGTTAGCGTGTAACCTTGGACGGCTAAGCACTACACCGAAATCAGGATTTTGTAACAGTGCAACCTGTCACAGTTTATTTTTCAGTCACAGATACACTTGTGATAAGTCCTGCAACAATTATAACTGTTATTAAATTTTGTATTCGTGATAATAATTAGGAATATTAAATTCTTTTATTAGTCACAATAATATTTGTTGACAATTTTATAGACAATCATAATTATAATTCAAAGTGATGATTCCACCCAAATATTTCACCACATCTAAAACAACCCCAAAATTATAACACTTTGAATTTTACTTGTCACTAATTTCCCCACATTTGTACAAACTAACAATTATATTTCATTTCTATAAATCAAAATACATTTTTCTTTTTCTTTTTAATTTTCTTAATATTAGAAAACATGATCAAGACCAAGTCAACAAGTCATGACTTTATAGAATTTTTATTGCACTTATTCCGATAAGGGAAAAAAGTGCAACAAAAATTCCGAAGATTGTGTATATGACCAGACCACCCTTATCGGAAATAAGTTTAGTAAATATTACAGACTGTTAAAATGACCATATTACCCTTAATGGAAAAAAGTGCAACAAAATATTAGGCAGACTGTGAAAATGATCAGACTACCCTTATCATAAATAAGTGAAGTAAATATTACAGACTGTGGAAATGACCATATTACCCTTAATGGAAATTAGTGCAATAAATATTATGGAAACTGTGAAAATGACCAGACTACCCTTATCGAAAATAAATAAAGTAAATACTACAGAACCCTTATAAGAAATAAGTAAAGAAAATATTACATACTGTGAAAATGACCATTTTACCCTTACTAGAAATAAGTGCAATAAATATTATGGAGACTGTGAAAATGACCAAACTACCCTTATCGGAAATAAGTAAAGGAAATGTTACACATTTTGAAAACGACCATATTATCCTTACTGTGAAAATGACCATATTACCTTACTAGAAATAAGCGCAATAAATATCATGGAAACTATGAAAATGACTATATTATCCTTACAAGAAATAAGTGCAATAAATATCATGGAGACTATGAAAATGACCAAACTATCCTTATCAGAAATAAGTAAAGTAAATTTTACATACTATGAAAATGACTATACATCCCTTACTGGAAATAAGTGTAATAAATATTCTAGAGACTATGAAAATGACCAGACTATCCTTATCAAAAATAAGTAAAGTAAATACTACAGACTGTGAAAATGACCATATTACCCTTACTGGAAATAAATGCAATAAATTTCATGGGGACTATGAAAATTACCAAACTACCCTTATCAAAAATAAGTAAAGTAAATATTACAAACTGAAAATGACCATATTACCCTTACTGGAAATAAGTGCAATAAATATCATGGAGACTATGAAATTACCAAACTACCCTTATTAAAAATAAGTAAAGTAAATATTACAGACTATGATGTGAAAATGACCAGACTACCCTTATTGGAAATAAGTAAAGTAAACATTACAAATTGTGAAAATGACCATATTATCCTTACTGAAAATGGTCATTTTCACAGTCTCCATAATATTTATTGCACTTATTTCCAGTAAGGGTAGTATGGTCATTTTCACTGTTTGCACTTATTACAAGTAAGGATAAAATAGTCATTTTCACAGTCTGTAATATTTACTTTACTTATTTTTGATAAGGGTAGTCTGGTCATTTTCACAGTCTCCATAATATGTATTTCACAAATTTCTAGTAAGGGTAGTATAGTCATTTTCACGTCTGTGTGATATTTATTGCACTTATTTCCAATAAGGGTAGTTTGGTCATTTTGGCAGTCTCCATAATATTTATTGCAATTACTTCCAGTAAGGGTAAAATAGTCATTTTCACAATCTGTAATATTTACTTTACTTATTTCCGATAAGGATAGTATGGTCATTTTAACTGTCTTCATGATATTTATTGCACTAATTCCTAGTAAGGGTAATATGGTCATTTTCACCGTCTGTGTGATATTTATTGCACTTATTTCTAGTAAGGGTAATATGGTCATTTTCACAATCTGTAATATTTATCTCACTTATTTCCGATAAGGGTAGTATGGTCATTTTCACTATCCCCATGATATTTATTGCACTAATTCCTAGTAAGGGGTAATATGGTCATTTTCACTCTCTATGTGATGTTTATTGCACTTATTAATAGTAAGGGTAATATGGTCATTTCACAATCTGAAACATTTATTTCACTTAGCTCCGATAAGGGTAGTATGGTCATTTCACTATCTCCATGATATTTATTGTACTAAGGAATCTGATATATTTCGTCTTCAGTTTATCCAAACGAGAAACTCAGGTCTAACTCTAGCAATCTTTGAACTTGTGATGTTCGAATCTGATATATTTCGTCTTCGGTTCATGCGAACGAGAAACTCAAGTCTAACTCTAGCAATCTTTGAACCTGTGATGTTCGAATCTGATATATTTCGTCTAAGGTTCATCCGAACGAGAAACTCGGGTCTAACTCTAGTAATTAAATATATTTCGTCTTCAGTTATCCGAACGAGAAAAACTCAGATCTAACTCTAGCAATCTCTGAACCTGTGATTTTCCAATCTGATGTATTTCATCTTCAGTTCGTCCGAACGAGAAACTCAGTTCTAACTGTAGCAATCTTTGAACATGTGATGTTTGAATTTGATATATTTCTTCTTCAGTTCATCCGAACGAGAAACTCAGGTCTAACTCTAGTAATCTTTAAACCTGTGATGTCCGAATCTGATATATTTCATCTTCAATTCATCCGAACGAGAAACTCAGGTCTAACTGTAGCAATCATTGAACCGGTGATGTTCGAATCTGATATATTTCGTCTTCAGTTCATCCGAACGAGAAACTCAGGTCTAACTCTAGTAATCTTTGAACCCGTAATGTTCGAATCTGATATATTTCGTCTTCAGTTCATCCGAACGAGAAACGCAAGTATAACTCTAGTAGTTTTCGAACATGTGTTGATCAATTCTGATATATATCGTCTTCAGTTCGTCCGAACGAGAAACTCAGGTCTAACTCTAGCAATCTTTGAACCTGAGATGTTCAAATCTGATACATTTCGTGTTCAGTTCATCTGAACGAGAAACTCAGGTCTAACTCTAGTAATCTTTGAACCTGTGATGTTCGAATCTGATATATTTCATCTTCAGTTCATCCCAATCAGAAACTCAGGTCTAACTCTAGTAATCTTCAAACCTGAGATGTTTAATTCTAATTTATTTCGTCTTCAGTTCTTCCGAACGAGAAACTCAAGTCTAACTCTAGTAGTTTTTGAACCTATGTTGATCAATAATGATATATTTCGTCTTCATTTCATCTGAACTCTAAGTCTAGTAGTATTTGAACCTGTGTTGATCAATTCTGATATATTTCGTCTTATGTTCATCCGAACGAGAAACTCAAGTCCAACTCTAGTAGTTTTTGAACCTGTATTGATCAATTCTGATATATTTCTTCTTCAGTTTATCTGAACGAGAAACTCAAGTCTAACTCTAGTAGTATTTGAACCTGTGATGATGAATTCTGATATATTTCCTCTTCATTTTATCTGAACGAGAAACTCAAGTCTAACTCTAGTAGTTTTTGAACCTGTGTTGGTCAATTCTGATATATCTCGTCTTCAGTTCATCCGAACCAGAAACTCGAGTCTAACTATATAGTAGTTTTTGAACCCGTGTTGATCAATTCTGATATATTTCTCCTTCAGTTCATCCGAACGAGAAACTCAAGTCTAACTCTAGTAGTATTTGAACCTGTGTTGATCAATTCTGATATATTTCTTCTTCAATTCATCCGAACGAGAAACTCAAGTCTAACTCTAGTAGTTTTTGAACCTGTGTTGATCAATTCTGATATATTTCGTCTTCAGTTCGTCCGAACGAGAAACTCAGGTCTAACTCTAGCAATCTTTGAACCTGTGATGTTCAAATCTGACATATTTCGTCTTCATTTCATCCGAACGAAAAACTCAGATCTAACTCTAGCAATCTTTGAACCTACGATGTTCGAATCTGATATATTTCGTCTTCAGTTCATCCGAACGAGAAACTCAGGTCTAACTCTAGAAATCTTTGAACATGTGATGTTCGAATCTGATATATTTCGTCTTCAGTTCATCCGAACGAGAAACTCAGGTCTAACTCTAGCAATTTTTGAACATGTGATGTTCGAATCTGATATATTTCGTCTTCAATTCATCTGAACGAGAAACTCAGGTCTAACTCTAGCAATCTTTGAACCTGTGATGTTCGAATCTGATATATTTCATCTACAGTTCATCCGAATCAGAAACTTCTAACTCTAGTAATATTCGAATCTGGGATGTTCAATTCTGATATATTTCATTTTTCAGTTCATCCGAATCAGAAACTCAGGTCTAACTCTAGTAATCTTTGAACTTGGGATGTTCAATTCTGATATATTTCCTCTTCAGTTCATCCGAATCAGAAACGCAGGTCTAACTCTAGTAATCTTCAAGCCTGGGATGTTCAATTCTGATGTATTTCATCTTCAGTTCATCCAAATGAGATACTCAGGTGTAACTCTAGTAATCTTCGAACATGAGATGTTCAATTCTGATATATGTCATCTTCAGTTCATCCGAATTAGAAACCCACGTCTAACTCTGGTAATCTTTGAACTCAGGATGTTTAATTATGATATATTTCGTCTTCAGTTCATCCGAATCAGAAACTCATGTCTAACTCTAGGCGTATTTGAACCTGTGTTGATCAATTCTGATATATTTCGTTCAGTTCATCTGAACGAGAAACTCAAGTCTTACTCTAGTAGTTTTTGAACCTGTGTTGATCAGTTCTGATATATTTCGTCTTCAGTTCATCCGAACGAGAAACTCAGGTCTAACTCTAGCAATCTTTGAACCTGTGATGTTCGAATCTGACATATTTCGTCTTCAGTTCATCCGAACGAGAAACTCAGATCTAACTCTAGCAATCTTTGAACCTGCGATGTTCGAACCTGATATATTTCGCCTTCAGTTCATCCAAACGAGAAACTTAGGTATAACTCTAGTAATCTTTGAACTCGGGATGTTCAATTCTGATATATTTCTTCTTCAGTTCATCCGAATCAGAAACGCAGGTCTAACTCTAGTAATCTTCAAGCTTGGGATGTTAAATTCTGATGTATTTCATCTTCAGTTCATCCAAATGAGATACTCAGGTCTAACTCTAGTAATCTTCGAACATGGGATGTTCAATTCTGATATATTTCATCTTCAGTTCATCTGAATCAGAAACCCAGGTCTAACTCTGATAATCTTTGAACTCAGGATGTTTAATCATGATATATTTCGTCTTCAGTTCATCCGAATCAGAAACTCAGGTCTAACTCTAGTAATCTTTGAACTCGGGATGTTTAATTCTGATATATTTCCTCTTCAGTTCATCCGAATCAGAAACTCAGGTCTAACTCTAGTAATCTTTGAACCTAAGATGTTCAAATATGATATATTTCATCTTCAGTTAACTTGAACTACAAATTTTAACAAAACTCTAGCAATTTTTAGCTTGAATAAATATCTTTTAATGAGATAAAAAATAATCTGAGCCGTCTTCCTTCTAAAAAGTGGAGGAACATCGATCGAATGCACTTTTTTTGCAAAACTAACAACAACCAAGGATCAAACTGAAACATTAGTTTAGACATTTGTAAGACCTGCAAAACAAAAAACAGTTACAATCATACCGGTTGATATTTTATTATCACATAATAAAACCCTAAGAGTTTTTCCCATGAATATAAAATTATAAATGATATAAAAGATTACCTCGTTGTTCTTGAACGAGAGAAGGAGGGTTGGTTTCGTGCACTTCTTGGATGATCTTAAAAAAAAACATTCACGGATCAAACAAAAAATTTTATGTAAGCATGCAGTAATGCGGAAAAACAAAAAAACTGCCCGGAAGAGAGCAGCGACGCCGAATGGGTTTCAGGTTTCGATATCACATTTTATAGACCGATGCCCAAGTAAGAATATTTTTATAATAGAAAATAAGGATTATACCGAATAATTTGGAAGTAATGTTGTATGTACCAAAAATAAGTGAATTAACATCTATGGGAAAAATATTTTGAAATAATGCTTGTTTTAATATTAGCTAGAAATATTGCTTTTAGGAAAAAACACCCTAAAAGTCAGGAACTTTTGTAATTTGGGTCCCTGCATCATTCTCATATCCCGTAATTAATGGTCGCGAATAGTTTTACATACAAATCAAGACATAACAAAAATAAAAGTCAACTAATTCAATTTATTTTTTAATTTTCTTATTAAATTCAATACAATTTCTGGTTATACACTATCAAAATTGAACAAAAATTTTCTTTTTTATTATGGTATGAATTAGGAAAAGTGAGTATGATTTTTTATTATGGTTTGAAAAAATTAGGAAAACTAAAATGAACGAGAGGTTTATTATTTTGTTATTGTCGATATCTCCAAAAATAGAAATTTATCTTAAGTAAATAATCATGGCTTGATTGGGGTATACCCAAACTAAAGTAGTGTGCTAAGGGGTGTCTAAAAGATGCTAAAATATCAAATCACCCTTACTATCTATACCTTGCCGACTGTGACCCAAAAAAATTTCAAATTTTTTTAAAAACTCAATCGAAATGTGATGAAATCAAAAATCCATCAAAAATAAAAAATCAAACGAAACCAAAAAAAAAGTTGTCTACGGGATTTGAGATTGGGTATGATTTCGTACCCAATCTCAAACCTCTTATACATTTATACGCAGTTTGATATTGAGTATGAAATCATACCCAATCTCAAACCCTGTATGATTCAAAAGTCGGCAGAGTATTTGCTTATTGAACTTGCCGACCAGTTTCAGCCGACAGGGTAATTTTTTGGCGAACTTGTCGACTTTTCATCTTTGAAATTAGCATTTTACAGGGTCGACACGGTATTCATCCTTATACCTTGCCGACTATAGTTCAGTCGGCAGGTTATGAAATTAATACCTTGTCTACTTATCATGCATTTGCAACACCTTTCTCTGTATGTCAACAATCCTATAGTCGGCAAGGTATTTTTTGACGACCTTGCCGACAACAAGGTAGCTGGCAGGGTAAAAAAATCAATAAGATGCCGACTAGTGAAACATTTCGACATCCTCCTGTGTGACAAAAATAATAGAGTCGGCATGTTCTTCATCCGTAGACCTTGCCGGGCATAAGTTGCCGGAATGTTCTTCATCCGTAGACCTTGCCGGCCATAAGTTGCCGGCATGTTCTTCATCAGTAGACCTTGCCGGCCATAAGTTGCCGGCATGTTCTACATAGTCGACCCTGCCGACTTTTCATAGTTTCAGAACTGAAATCGTTGATTTCTTCTTTAATTTTGAGTATGATTTCACACATCATCTTTGCAATCCCCTTTTTAGAAGTGTTTGGGTAGTATGTTTTCATTTTCGTTGAAAAAAATTCTCAAAAAAATTTCTTTTCATCAAAAATCTTCCCACATGAATTCAATCAAAAATAAAATTTCATAACTTAAATTCATAAGTTTTAATCTACTCAATTAATCAGTCTAAAACTCAATTAATTAAGCTAATTAGAATTTTTAGTGTTAATTAAACAAGGGCATATTAGCCATTTAGAAAATACAAGGTTAAGGGGTAGCTTGGTTTTACTTCAAAATGACCATCTTTTGTCTTATTCGGTATGCCCCAATTTTTTTGGGTATACCCCAATCTCACTAGGATAAATAATATAGTATACTTATATTTTGATACCCACATTTATTTCGATATCATATTCGATTTTTTATCTTTTTGTGGCTGCTAACGATCCATTTTTTATTTTTCTGGATATCATGTTTTTTTGGTGATTTATGCTTAATTCTAATGTCCTAACACCTCCAACAGAATCATTGATTAATGATTGTATATATCCGATGTCCCAATTTTTTTTTTTTTTTTTTTTTTTTTTGTTGTTGTACGCGTCAAAATATACGTAAACTACTAATATTTCTCCCCAAAATTATGAACTCTTACGTTACGATGTCACATGGTTTAGTACGTGATAAAATGCACCATCTAATTTAAAACAAGGAGAGACGCCCAATGGATTTTTTTGTGACACGTGGTAAGAAGTTAACTATTTTATCCTCTGAAACCAATCAGATGTGTGTCGGAGTCACAAGTCGTCTAACTCTGTTGCACAATAACAAGGGTTTTCTACATATAGTTAGAAGAGAGAGAAAATCAAATAAAGAAAAACCTAAATTTCCATTCCCTCACCCTATCTTCTTCTCCTTCGGCTGAAACCCTAACACACTCACCCCTATCAAACTAAATTTCATCACTTTCTTGTTGTGCTCCTCTCGGTCTCCATATCTAACCTAAATTAAGAACCCCATATGCTTCACCTTACCAGAACGCTGCTCTCTTCTCCATCTTCTTCATCTCCCTCCTCCTAATCAGAGAAACGAAACCATAATCCATGTACCCATAAATTAATACTCTAATTTCATTGGAAATAGATACCGAACCAAGTAGATCTGATGTTCTCTTAAGATTCGGATTGAAATTAGAGTTTTGATTTGGGGATTTTGTTAGGGTTTCTTTTGATTTCATAAAAAATGCTTTACGTTTGGTTTGATTTTCAACAAACTTTATCAGGTAAAGTTAGGGTTTGTAATGTATTTTCTCTATTTTCAATGTTTAAGGTAGGTTTGATTTTGTGGATAGGTTCTTAAGTACCACTTTTTTGTTGTTGTAGCAATCAGTAGAAGAACATTCAACATCTTCACTTGAATTTGTTGAAGATTCTCAGGTATAACTTCTCCCCCATTTTTCAATTTTTTGTTAACCAAGTAATAGAAGTAATAAGATTATTTGTTGATGAAGTTATTAGAAGTCAATTGGTTTTTTTTCTTGTGTTAATGAAGTGTAATTAGATCCAGAATTTTTTTAATTAAATTTCAAGGTTTTTCTTTAGATTATGTATGCTGATGGGTTTGAAAGTTTTTATTGTTTAACGTAATTGTATGGTTTTTTGTATTTGTGATTCTGATGTTGGGTTTATATATTTTTTTAAATTGGGAGAAGTCCTGTATATAATTTTAGAATATCTCCGCTTATGTTATGTTCATTATTTTCATTTGTTCATAATTTATAAATTAAGTTATATTTGATTATTCTTTCCAGGTAATGGAGATGGTGGTGCTTTTGATTGTCATTTACAGGTAATGGAGATGGTGGTTCTTGTGATTTTGTCAAAAAGTATAGAAATTGTTTTTCAAGATAGATACGAGCTTAAATAAGAACATGTACACACTAACTTACCTTGGAATGCTTTTCCGAAGGAGAATGATCCTTTCTTGTAGAAAATTAAGAATAAAGGTTACACTTTCCTACAAAGCTTCTCTGTGTTTGTTTAGTTTTTCGTTGAATTTTATTAAAACAAGTTTTACTTCTAAAATAATGTTTGTGAATGAATTGACTAAGGAGGCAAGTGATAATTTGCACAGTTCAGATGAGATTTGTCTCTGATTAATATTAACTTTACTAGTCTTTGGTTCACCAGTTTTTGAAATGTATTATCCATGTTTAGTTTTTCATTTGCTCAGTTAAAGTTTTATTCATTTTTTGAACTGTCAAAATGTGTTTTATTCATTTAATTTCACTATAAATAATATTTCTGATTTAAAGCATTATCTTCATATAAAATCAAGAATGATGACTAGTATAGGCAGATCGTTGGGTTATTCAACAATGGTGTAATGAACTGTACTATAGGGCTTTTAGTTTCATTTGCTTGTACTTGTGAAGAATTTTCTTACCTGAGCCTGGTACCACCTAAATCTTCATTGTTATGATTTTACTTCTTTATGCTTCACTAGTTCATTATTATTTAATTTTGTGCAATTTTTTTATATATTGCATTCCATCTGACATTCTTATCCCCCCGTAATAATGTGTTGTTTGTAGGTCAGTGGCATGTCATTGGTGGATTTTGTTGGTGTTGCTGCTAGGCATGCAACATATGTTTCACACACAGCTGGTAGGTACTCAGCAAAAAGGTTTAGGAGTGCCCAATGTCCAGTTGTGGAGAGGCTTACCAATTCCCTGATGATGCATGGGCGAAACAATGGGAAGAAGATCATGGCAGTTCGCATATTTAAGCATGGCATGGACATCATCCATCTCCTCACAGACCAAAACCCCATCCAATTTATTGTAGATGCTGTCATCAACAGGTAAATGGTTACATCTTATCTTCTACAATAATTACTCATTGATGCAGAACACAATCAAACCATGATCCATGAACTTGTAAATATAGATCTATGAAGTTTCCACCTTATTTATGATTACCATTAGTTGTCTAGGTAAGAATGGCCTTGAGGATTAAATATTTAAAACAAAGCCCAGTATGGTACTTACATATTATTTTGACCCAGCTTAAGCTTAAATATCCGCCTATGAACCAAAAGTACAATGTTTAGTTTGTCTACTCCAATTGTTCCACGTGAAGACAATTTAATGCAAGTGTCATTATGCTGAATGGACTTCTGAGTGTGTCTTTTTAAAATCCATTGTTCTAACTTTCATTGTTCTAATCCAGGTGGTCCCCAGTTTAAGCCGTTGTATCATGATACGGGTAAATGGAATGAGTTTAATGATGGAAGAAAATCGAAAGAACAGCCAGAGATTCATCAAGCAATCTCACTCTGAGTGAGTCTATTGATCGAGCATTTGCAAGTTTTCCAATGGATTCTTTTTTCCTCGAGTTATTTCCTATGAATCTGTTATTGTTCTTTTCAGGTCTCACTCATAAATTCCCGAAGTCCATCTTCCTGAGGACCCATTCTTGCAGATTGCTGCTGGGTTGAGAATTGCGATTAACAGGGCTCTAACTTTCTTGCGCGAGATTGCTTCAGGACATGATTTGAAGGAGTTTCTTGATGTAAGTTCATTGACTGGTTTTACTTGTTTATTAACTTGTTATCAAGGATTCCACCACTATATCATATAGTTGGAGCTACCTGGAATTTTTGCGGTCCTAGGCAGGATTATAATGTTGTTAGTACAAGGAAAACATGCTAGATTGGCATGGATCTTGTTCCAAGTTATTCTACCAAACACACGAGTTATTTCTCTTAGCATTCTTGTTCTTTTAATTCTTTATATTGCTAACCAAGTGTAATGGTTTGATTGAATCAGAATTTTTTGTTGATGAAAACTCGCAATTGAAGGCCATTGATTTTGGCTTGCCGATTTTGTGAAACCAGGTGATTTTTTATTCTCTTGGGTGCTGACCATATTATTCAGAAGTAAAATTAGGCTTCTTTAGCTTTGGCTGTTAAAAATAGGTTTCTAACTTCTAATTAATCTGACACGATGCAGATGAAAGGCTTAATGACATCGTTGGCAGGTCATCCTTGGATTAGTAGCTACGATGATATTCAGGCTCATGAAAGCCTATATGCGCTCATCATCTCTATATAAAGCTGCGTTAAGAGTGAGTACTTTAAGATTCTCAAAATTTGCTTTGTTGATCATGTCTCATAATTTGTTTTGTCCACACCCCTTGCTTTTCAGGCATTGTCCAACCTTGTGGTTTACTTTGTGCTAAGAATGTCGTCGTTTTAGTACTTCCATGATTAGCTTGAGTAAGAGCTCTCTGTATTTGCCACTGCTTACCAACTACAACTTTATGTGTTTCTTATAGGGAAATAAGAGACTTGGACAAAAATGTTTCAAGTAGAAACTCCTCAGAAGTCAGGTGAAAATCTCTTTTCATTTGGCTTGCTTCGTTGGATTGTTATGTTGCTGCCATTTTCTTTTTTGTTCTAATTTTCTGTAACTGTCCATATTTTTGCAGGTGCTGATGGCAAGAAAGGTGGTACTCCTTACCACAAGGGAGGAAAGACCCCTGCAAGTGGATGCAAGTCAAACAAATCTCTAAAATCTACTGGGTCAGTTTCATGTGATTCTTATATCAAGTAAGATACTATCTTTCAATTCAATTTTTTTACTTAAATCTTTGTGATGTCCATATATTGGTTGTCCGCTAATTGGTCAGTTGTTTCTGCATTTGTTCTCATACTGATTTGGTTATTTTGTTTATCTGTGTAGGGCATTCGGTACAGTTCACAGTCAAGAACTGCAATAGGTTGTTGGTGTCTACTAGTTTGTTCAGACACTTACTTTTTGGTGCCTAGGAAGTTTGTTTTCTTACTTGCAATCATATTTGTTTCTTTGTTCATAATGATTAGAATGATTTTTTGCAAATATGTATGTATGAATTGTAAATTGCGGATTGTTTGCTAATTGCCGGCCTGTGTTTCAGGTTCAGTTGTTCTATTGCAGGCCTATGTTTCAGGTTTAATTGTGCAGGCCTGTAAACTGGAAGGCCAGGTCCAGGATAATGACCTGGACTATCCATTTTTTTTAGTTGTGATTGAAAACATTGTCACAGGCTTAACTGTGACCAAAACTGCGAAGAAAAACAACACTTCCAATGGGAATTTTTTGCAAAAAGTAGGCAACCCTTATATGAGTTACTGTAGTCGTAAAAAATCAACACGTGGCAAAACTTAATAGTTGCCTACCTGGCGATCTAAGACACGTGTCATCAACGGAATGTTGCAATGTTAGAATAACAAATAAATCTGTTATAATTATTGTGACATATGAGCCACGTGTCGCAATTCTAAATTTGGGATAACTGTTACTATTAACTTTTGTAACATCTTATAAGTGTGACTGTTATCAAACTTTGTCACAGTGAAAACTGTTACAAAAAACAATAACAACTATCACAGTGTTTCTCCAACGGCGTATATGTGTTACAAATTTAATCAGTAACAGATACACCCTGTGACAAATCCTGGTTTTGGCGTAGTGAAGATCTGCACCTTAGATGAAAGAGTCGCTGTTGATTGTTGCAGGCCTTCGTTTTGGTAGCCGCATAGGAAAGGCGGAAATGGTATGGCGCGACAAGGTGGTTGGCATGTCATTGGCACATGTGGCATGGCATGTCTTGGCGCGGTTTGGCGTGGCCAAAACTAAGGTTTTGGGCCAAAGGTTACCAAGCGTTGTTTGGCGACCTTGGACGGCTAGGATTTGCAAATAGGATTGAAGGGTGGCCGTTGATCGTCGCATACCTTGAGGGTTTTTTTTTTTTTAAAGGCTAATGAAACGCCTAGTTTATGGTTTTGATTTCCAGAATTTTTGGGTTGGTAGAAAAATGTTACCTTGAGGGTTTTGAATTATTATTTAGAATGAATCATTTTAGAATAATGATGTTTTGGTTATGAGTATCCCAGGAGAGTCATGGAATTGTGAATGTTGTGCGATAGAAGAAAGCATGAAGCACGGGAACATATGGCTATTGATTTTTATTTCCCCTGTGAAGACTTGAGGTAGTATACCATGTATTTTGTCCAACAAGACTTACTCGGTTTTTCGGATCTTCTGGTGAAAAAGGAATCTCCCGGATGTAAGACCGAGTTTTGTGGGAAACATTGCCGTGACTGTGTAAAGTCCCTTGTCGTGTTACGACTGGTAATCGAGCCGCCTGGTAGCTGAGTCGTCTATTCCTGAGCAGATCGTTTGATTCTACTGTCCTGACGTCTGGGTCGAGGTATGATATCGAGGATTGAAAACTGACGTCGTGACCGAAAGATCAATCTCCCACTGTGGTCGCCAATTGTTTGAGGGTGAAAACGGTTTCTTCTGATTTTGGTAATTTCGGGTGTGTGGGTGAGAAACAAGTTTAAACCCTAAACAATGTAATGCAAGGGAGTACTTTAGATTCGAGAGATCAATCTGTACAAATCCGACCTAAATCAAGAAATGGCCTTTCCAGACTTGCTTCGGTCACAAAGTGAATGAGAAGGGTTGGTTTTGGGGAGGGAAGTGAAGAGAGTGTTGAGACCAGAATAGTTGATTCTGGAAGAGTAGTTGTTTCACGACTTGTATCAGAAAGTGGGAAGCTAATAGATGGAAAGCTAACAAATATTTTGTGAGTGTTGTGTGCTCCTGACCTGAACTTGTTGTTCGGTGGAAATAGGTAATGCCTATTTATACAAGTCGAAGTGAAACGTACTCTGGTCTCATTAAGAAACGGAAAACGGGTGAGTAAATGGGAGGAGGTGGTAAACGGTAACGCCTGTAATTTATGTTTCATAAAAGAAAGCGTTTCACCATTACTCCCTGTATTTACTAACCGCCTCATCCTTATGACAAGTTCTTATAACGGGCGTAGTGTACGCCGCACGCTGTAAACCTCCAAACTAATACCCAATGAGCATCCCCCAGTTTGTGACATGCGTTGATGTCTCGAGTGTTTTCATGGAAAACATGTAGCACGTTGTTGTTGTCTGGAAAGTTGAGATTGGGAGACTTGCCGGCTCGGTGGTGACCTTCGACGGTCGAGATTTTTCATCTTAAGAGGAAAGGTAGCCGTTGATTATTGCAACCCTTCGTTTGGTAGCCAGTGACATGAAAGCATGATCAGTATGGATTTAATATGGCCTAGTTTAGGCGTGACCAAAATTTAGGGTTTTGGCTTTGTTTAGGCGCGACCAAACTAGGGCCAAAGGTTGCCATGCGTTAGCGGGTAACCTTCGACGGCTAAGATCTGCACCTTAGATTAAAGAGTGGCCGTTGATTGTTGCAGGCCTTCGTTTTGGTAGCAGCATAAGGAAGGCCGGAATGGTATGGCGCGACAAGGTGTTGGCATGCCATTGGCACAAGTGGCATGGCATGTCTTGGCGCGGTTTGGCGGGGACAAAACTAGGGTTTTTGGCCAAAGGTTACCATGCGTTGTTTGGCGACCTTGGACGGCTAGGATTTCCATCTAGGATTGAAGGGTGGCCGTTGATCGTCGCACACCTTCGTTTTGGTAGCCGCATAGGGAAGGGCGACATGGTATGGCGCGGAAAGGTGGTTGGCATGTCGTTGGCACATGTGGCATGGCATGCCTTGGCGCGTTTGGCATGGCCAAAACTAGGGTTTTGGGCCAAAGGTTACCATGCGTTGTTTGGCGACCTTGGACGGCTAGGCTTCACATCTAGGATTGAAGGGTGGCGTTGATTGTCGCACGCCTTCGTTTTGGTAGACGCATAGGGAAGGCCGGCATGGTATGGCCTGGCAAGGTGGTTGGCATGCCATTGGCACATGTGGCATGGCATGCCTTGGCGCGGTTTGGCGTGGCCAAAACTAGGGTTTTGGGCCAAAGGTTACCATGCGTTGTTTGGCGACCTTGGACGGCTAGGATTTGCATCTAGGATTGAAGGGTGGTCGTTGATCATCGGACGCCTTCGTTTTGGTATCCACATAGGGAAGGCCGGCATGGTATGGCGCGGCAAGGTGGTTGGCATGCCATGCCTTGGCGCGGTTTGGCGTGGCCAAAGCTAGGGTTTTGGGCCAAAGGATACCATGTATTGTTTGGCGACCTTGGACGACTAGGATTTACATCTAGGATTGAAGGGTGGTCGTTGATCGTCGCACGCCTTCGTTTTGGTAGACGCATAGGGAAGGCCGACATGGTGGGGCCAAGGCAAATGGCGCTGACCGCTTGGCATAGTGGGGCCAAGGGTTTGGCACAGACGGCTTGGCATGGGGGGCCAAGGCAAGGTGCGTTTGGTTTAGCATGGTGGGGCCAAGGCAAGGTGCGGTTGGCTTGGCATGGTGGGGACAAGGGTTCGGCATGCCATTGACGCATGGTGCGGCTAGCATGGTTGGGGAAAAGGCAAGGTGCGGTTGGCTTGGCATGGTGGGGCCAAGGGTTTGGCATGCCATTGGCGCATGGTGCGGATAGCATGGTTGGCATGCCTTGGTGCGGTAGACGTGGCTGACATGGTTTTCCATTGGCACAGTGGTGCGGGTGGCATGGTCGGCATGCCTTGGGACGGAGATGTGGTTGGAATGGTTTGCCATTGGCACAGTGGTGCGACTGGAATGGTTGGCGTGCCTTGGCGCGGTAGACGTGGCTCGCATGGTTTGCCATTGGCATAGTGGTGTGGCTGGCATGGTCAGCATGCCTTGGCGCGAAGATGTGGCTGACATGGCTTGCCATTCGCACAGTGGTGCGGCTGGCATGGTCGACATGCCTTGGCGCGATAGATGTGGCTGGCATGGTCGGCATGCCTTGGCGCGGATATGTGGCTGGCATGGTTTGCCATTGGCACAGTGGTGCAGCTGGAATGGTTGCTGTGCCTTGGCGCGGTAGACGTGGCTGGCATGTTTGGCGTGCCTTAGCGCGGAGATGTGGCTGGAATGGTTTTCCATCAACACAGTGGTACGGGTGGCATGGTCGACATGCCTTGGCGCAGTAGACGTGGCTAGCATGGTTTGCCATTGGCACAGTGGTGCGGCTGACATGGTTGGCATGCCTTGGTGCGGTAGCATGAGAATTAGGGTTTGGCATAGATGATGATAGCCGATGTTAAGGGTTCTGCTGTGGAACATGACACAAAAAAAAGGGACCCTGGTAATTCTTACGTAGGCATGCTGATCGGTTCAATAAATGTGCTAATGGTCATAGTGACTTCATGTCAGTTGTACAGTTTTATGATTTTAACCCTAAGCTAAAAACCACCATCAACAGTTTCCTTTTCATGATCCGCAATCTTCTAAGGTAAATTCCATACCTGCACAGTCCCAACAACCGAGTTTGCTTCTTATGATCATATTTTTTATCCGATTGCTTCACAGGCTATTCCATCGGCTTGTCTGATGATTCACATCCTCAGCCTGCAGTCCCTAATACTGATTTCAGCTCAGTTTTCATTCCAGTCCCAGTTCATATCCCTGCAATATTACAACAATCTGAGTCCCTGTCACAAACTCAACCTGTGATTCTGCCGCAACCTGAATCGATCTCTCAGACTTCACCTGGCAATTTATCTCCTGAAACTATGGGTCCATCATCTGTAACCATTCCACATCTATCAGATTCTGCTATCCCTGTCACAGAATCACGGCCAACTCGTGTGCGCAATCCACCTGCATACTTGAAGGACTTTCATTGTTCAGCTGCGGAATGCACTAATACTTCTGCATATCCCCTGACAGATTATCTCTCTTTTGATAAGTTTAAACCTTCTCATAAAGCCTTTCTTTCAACTGTTTTACTTACAGAGGAACCTAAGACTTTCTCTCAGGCCCTTAAATGCCAAAAATGGCGTGCTGCTATGGCAAAGGAGATATTAGCTTTAGAAGCAAACAACACCTGGATCATGGTGGATTTACCTCCGGGCAAGACAGCGCTTGGCTGCAAATGGGTTTTCAAAATCAAGTTCAACTCTGATGGTTCTATTGAACGCTACAAAGATCGAATCGTCGCCAAGGGTTATACACAGCAGGAAGGCATAGATTATTACGACACATTTGCACCAGTAGCTAAGCTAGTCACTGTACGTGTGTTGTTGTCTGTTGATGCCATCAAAGGATGGTTTTTACACCAATTGGACGTCAATAATGTATTTCTTCAAGGGGACCTCGACGAAGAAATCTACATGAAAATTCCTCTAGGATTGGCACGAAAAGGTGAGTCTCCAGTTTTTAAACTTAAGAAATCTCTATATGGCCTTAAACAAGCCTCTCAATAATGGTTTGCCAAAATTTGTTCAGTTTTACTTGTCGAAGGTTTTCAGAAATCCCTTTGTGATAACTCTCTTTTCACATATCATCGAGGTAAAACTTCAATATTTGTTCTCGTATATTTCGATGACATTATTATCACTGACACAGATGATAGTTTCATCAGTTCTCTCAAACTACGTCTTGCATCTCATTTTTCCATAAAGGATCTTGGTTGTTTATAATATTTTTTAGGCATTGAAGTTTCTCGATTCTCTAAAGGATTTTTTCTTTTCTAACACAAGTATGTTCTTGATATCTTTAAGGACTCTGGCTTCACGGGGGCTCGTGTGTCTTCCTTCCCAATGGACACTCATATCAACTTACTTCCTACTGATGGTAAGGAGTTACCTGATCCAAGTTGCTTTCGACGGATTATTGGTCGTTTATTATATCTCACAGTCACTCGCCCAGACATAACTTATTCACTAAATTACCTGAGTCAGTTTATGCAGAGGCCTCACATGTCTCATCTTGATGCTGCTCACCACTATCTCCCTGTCTTTGCATGGATACACTGATTCCGATTGGGAAGGTTGTCCACTTACTTGTCGTTCCACTACTGGTTATTTAGTCAAAACAAGTGATAGTCATATTTCATGGAAATCCAAGAAACAGCCTACTGTGGCTCGTTCCTCTGCCGAAGCAGAATATCGTGCTCTAGCAAATCTAACAGCTGAATTACAATGGCTGTGCTATCTTTTCAGTGACATGCATATTCCATGTTCTCTTCCTACCACCGTTTCTTGTGATAGTCAAGCTGCAATTCACATTACTCAGAATCCAATTTTTCATGAACGTACTAAACACATTGAGATAGATTGTTATTTTGTTCGTGAAAAGTTACTCAGTGGGTTGATACTTCCAAAACATCTTCAATCTAGTGATCAACTTGCGGATATTTTTATTAAGCCATTGGGAGCTCCACAGTTCGGCCGTCTGGTTTGCAAGTTGGGCGTTCGTTCTGGTTCTACCGCTCCAACTTGAGGGGGTATTAAGTTTATCAGTTCCTGACAAACTTACACACATGTACAGGTCATTGTAAAACAGTTTAGTTTACTTATTCTTATGGTGTAACATATGATAGTCCTCCTATTCTTTAGTTCTGTAGGTGTAGTCTTTCTATTCTCACGGCTTACCTATTCTTTGGTTATTCTTTTGCTTTTCTGGTACCATGTAATCTATTGTTAATCTCTGTAACCTATAAATACCTTAATGGAAATTATCTCTACACAGTTGTGAGAGAACCATAAATCCATATTACCTTAAAAGAAAAAACACGTTAGAAACCAGAACGAGTCAATCGATTCAACTCAGTGTGTTACTACTGTGTTTTGAGGGTTGGTCTTATCCTAGTCCTACAATCGATAATTTTCTCAAAGAAAGACATAAGAGAAATATTAGGTGGATATGAATCTTCAAACAAACAGTACCCAACATGCTTAAATGCATAATTATCAAAATCTGCCGGGATTTTCACTGTTTGAATTTGACCAGAGCAGTATGATGGTTCAACCGATTCAAGGCTATCATGTAACATGGCAACATTTAGAGAGTATATATTCAAGGATAAAAAGTAAATTTGCAGCTATAGAGAAAACTTCAAAAGGAACTGACAAACGGGGGTAATTGACTCTATTTGTTCCGACCTGTATAAGTTGTTAATTCAATTGAACGTTTAGATTGTTTTTCTTAAAATTGAAAATAGATGACTTATGTTATCCTTTAAAATGCTGAGATTCAAACTTGATAATTGTAGCAGGGTCAACCAAACTTTGAAGAACCTAAGAAATACATAAACGATAGGATTGGATGGCATTGGAGACACATTAGTATGGGAGGACTTACGTGAAGTACCCCTGCTTTCCCTAACTTCATTAATGAATGTTTCTGGCATATATAGTATATGGATACATGTAGAGTTGTAAATTGGGTTGTGCCAGCACGAGCACAGCCTAGCACAACACGCTAAAATCTGAGCCCAGTCCAGTCCAACACGTTAGTTCCATGGGCTGTACTGGGTTAGCCTAATCGGCACAGTAGCACAACACATCAGGCGACACGGAAAAACACGTGGCCCAACCCAGCCCAACACGTTAAGAAAACACGTCATAGCATGCACAAATACACCATATAACAAAGCATAATACATCACATTTTTTTGTATATTTTCACAAAAGGCTCACTATTCTAGCTAGTTTTTGATATTTTATGCTGACTTATTTATAACAACAAATATAATACCTTAATATTTGGAAAATATATTTTAATATCGTTGTTATAATGTCGCAACTAATATTCAAGAATATTATTTTACATGATAATAATCCAATTTTATATTTGATGGGCTATTTATTTTTACTGAATAAACTTGTTAATTTTACTTGAAATAATTTCAAATGATGTGTTGTCTATTTAAATTCTCGTGATAATGTCCGACTTCATAGCACGTGTGCCAACACGGCACGTCACAACACGTTTATTCGTGTGCTGTGTCCGTGGACTGTGTTGTGCCTAACATTTGACTAATAAAGCACAACACGACACAACACGTTTAAATCGTTGGCACATCACAGCACGGTACATGACACGTAAAGCACGCGACTTCGTGTGCCGGGCTGTTCCGGGCCGACACGTTTTACACCTCTAGATACATGCACGAAATGAATGGAGCAAAGTTGGTTTTTGTTTATGATTTCATCCCCACCAAGTGTCCTACGTCGTACAAATATCAGGTCAGAGGAAAGGAATGGCATGAGTATGTATCCTATCCTCTAGAAAGAATTCTTTAGTCGGCAGATATTTAAATGAAATCAAATTATAGAAGAACTCAAGAAGCATTCATGGATGGATGCAGATAACTGAAAATATGAAGGACAGCTATCTGTATTATTTATTTGAGGTCATTAATTATATATATATATATATATATGTTTAATTAGTAACTTCGTCAGTTGACTGATTTAGGACTTGGGAGAATATATGTCGGCTTGAAGTAAATGGTGATCAAACATTATACACTCTACGCGCACAATCTACCCACTGCATACATATAACCACTCGTGTAATCTTAAATGCATCCAATTATTTTCTTGAGATTCAATATTGATCACCAAAATATGGAAGAAGATTCAGAAGAATGTAACAACTCACCAAGCTCATTGGATTGAAAACATATGGTATAGGATATCTTGGTCCCTAGGTAGACAGCGAATTGGCCAATATTTGTACTCGCTTAATGATAGAATGCATGCACGAGTTGATGAATTGACTAAAAAAGTTTGGTTTCGCACTAGCCGGTCCCCATGTATGGCTACCCAGCTGAGACTGATTTCTTGACTCCATTATTGTTATCCAATTCCTCCAGTAGGCAGACATTTATTCATGGTTACTTAAAAAAATCTGTCATTTTGCAAAGAAGGATCTAGGCTAGCTCGAGATTTGAAGGACAATGATTAGTTTCGGGAAATAATATCTATTACAATCTGGTGTCCACCCATATATCATTCATATTCATTTGGAATCGGTTATCTTTGCGGACATCGGTATCTTTCAACATATCTTCCTAGTGGGTACTTGGTAGGTATGTGCGTCACTAGAATCAACAAGTTAATGCTTGGTTAAAAACCATTCTCTACAGTATCCTTCGGTTATTGTATCATGTGTAAGAATTATCAGTTATCTTGTAACTATTCTCCTTTAGAATTGTAAAATCGTTAAAGGTGAACAACGCTGCTAGACTGATCGAGCAGAGAATTAGCCTTGCCCAACATGAAATCCTGGTTCGGGCGTTCAGCCAACAACTTGTTAACGCGCGAGTCATACCTAATCTTTTTGATTAAAATCTTTCTTTTTCAATGTCATCTTCAGTTCAATCCCGTCCATCTCTTGACTGCATTATTATTATCTGATTATTACTATAGTATGCAGACATTTATTCATGGTTACATCAATAAAAGCTGGCATTTGAATTGAAGGAAATGATCTAGGATAGCCCAAGATTTGAAGTACAGTGATTAGTGTAGGCTGATCAAAAAAACAAAAAGTGATTATTATTATTAAGGTAATCCTGCTATTATGATATTTTAGTTCCAACCACATGCAGTCATTATTTTACATATGAGACCCTACAGTACGCTACTATCAGACACAAGAATCCCAATAGAATTTTCCAGGACATTGGAAAGAATGATGCCATCTTTTGGATGGATCGAATAAGTTTGTTGCACTAGTGGCCATTGTACGCTTGCATTTCCAACCAAGTTTTTGGAGTGCGATTTGTCCATTAGATCTTCTGCATCACAGCTAACAAACAAATCAATCAATCTCTACGGCTGATGACATAATATGGCATCAAACATTATCTTAAAAATCTTAACATGAAACGAGGTAAATGACTCGACACGGTGTACATGTATTACTACTTTTTTGAGGCTTGGTCCTGCACTAGGCACTTGTACTCCTACAATAATGTACCAAATTGGTATCATGTAAAACATGACACCGTAAGAATCAGTAGTGGAGCTAACACAGCTAAGGGAAAAAAAAAAGTAAGTTCGATCAAGAGAAAACTTTGGATCCAATTGGAAAATAGTGATATATAATAGGATCAATTAACATATACATTTAATGTTGAGATTCAAACTTGACAGCCACAGGGTTCCACCAAAAATTAAAGAATTTAAATCTACCACATGCCACATGGTATTGGGAGGACTTGCGTGAAGAACCCTGTTTTTCCTAACTTCATTAATGAATGTTTATGAACATATATAACGCTATAGAGTTATAGCTAGTACATAGGCGAGTTGAATGGATCAAGTTTGGTATTTGATCAAATCATAGAGACATAACAATAATCCTTTAGCAACGTCAATGAAAAAGATTGACCACCTAGCAGCTAACCCAGCTGGTTTTTGGGGTCCTTCCCATATATCTTTATAACTTCATCATTACGGGGATCTAAGTATGAAGTTAATATTACAAAATTCATTTGTCACCGATGTACGAAGCCAAAAGAAGAGCATACTATTACAGACGTCCATGAGGGCATGAGTCCATGCGTGCGGGTTCTCATTCATTCCACATCGTTTTCTTGACCACATAGAGTTGTTATCTCTTTTTTTAGCGTAGTCGGCAGTCATTTATTCATGGGGTACTTGCATAAAACAGGCCGGCGATTTGCCTAAATATTGTGATTTTTCCGAGATATATCAATTTGTAAATCTAGAACTCAGTGTTTTAAAATAGATAAAATTCCGAAATATCAGATTTTTATCCAGTAAACCATAGGAAAGAAACGACATTAATGAAATTGGTGGCATTTGATTTCACTGACTGACAGTATAAGTTTCGTGGGTGTTGTCTTTAAATAGAATAATAGATGCATCCTTGCCGGACAAACATCCTTCCGAGTCAAGTGAAGCTGTCACTCTCTCTTCTGTAATATCTGGGGCAGTGGCCTAGTGGGTACTTGTGTCTTACCGGTTGGCACAGTACAATCAACAGTGAATTCCAGGTTGGCATCTGACCTCTACAGTACCTTCCGGTGGAACCTAAAATTAACATTTAATCATTCAGTGAGTTAATGACCCAGCTTGTTGCTATTGTGCTAGTGGCCACTTACTAGTCACATAACTTCCAACTGAGTCATTGGAGGGAATCTTATCCATCAGATCTTCCACGTCATACTAAATATAACGAATCATTCTCAATCGTTGATGACACAATAAGATTATGGGTATGGGGGTCTCATGGCATCACATTCTCCATTCAATCTCCTATAAATAGGACTTCAATTTGCTCATACAATTACAAACACAACCACACTGTTATATTCATTTCGAAGTTCAAAACTTCAATCAACTTAACTAGGTGCATAATTTTCTTTCATTTCTCTTCTCTAATGGCAATTTCGGAGCCAGAATCACACGTAAGAAAAAGCGTGGAAATGCTTTACGATTCGCTGAAACATGGAGATACGGAAACTGTTGCAAAACTGTTGGCTGCAGATTTAGAATGGTGGTTTCATGGACCTCCTGGTTGTCAACATATGATGAGAATGCTCACGGGAGAATCAATGGATTTGGAATTCAAGTTCAAGCCGAGAAGTATAACGGTCATCGATGGCCGCGTAATTGTGGAAGGTTGGGAAGGTAATGAAGCTTACTGGGTACATGTTTGGACAGTGAATGCTCAAGATGGTTTGATTACTCAATTCAGAGAGTATTTCAATACATGGATCACCATTAGAGATTTAAGAATAGGTTCTATATGGGAGATTAAGCAGATCAGGCCAACAGTTTGGCAAAGTGAACCTCAAGAGCATCTTAAACGTTCGTTACCCGGTCTCGTGTTAGCCATTTGATGCCATGCATGATAATCATGTAGATCATCATCATCATTAGTTACTAATTGTAATTTTGTGTAAGAAGTTGGGTTTTATAAATTTAATCAACGAAATGGTTTGTTTGCATTAATTATTGTTGTTTTAGTCGGTAATTTCCATTTAAGCACGTCATAAACCAACATGAGAACCAACCGATTCAACTCAACATACCGTTTGGTCGTACTATTGGATGGCAAAATGACTCAATCAATGAATATTGATGATGTCCAAGGCGTAGTACGAAAACATTATCTCTTTTTAATGGCTGCTAATTTTGTATAAACCAATGGATATTTCTTTAGACAGTGAAGTTGGCGATGAATATGCCATTTCTTTTGAGCCGTAAAAAACAAATGGTTGTCGGAAAAATATTTAATGGGGGTGTTTTCTAATGGGGGCATGGGGATAAATCATGCCTCGTCCGTGCATGCAACTAGATTTGACTAATCAATCATTTCTTTTCGTTTGCTAATAGTTCGATTTGGCTTTGTTAATTTCCATAAATATTACCGAATGAACGAGAAATTCCATAAACATTACCAAAATCAAGGAAAAATAATTCTGATCAACTGTGTTAGTAACTTTTCATTGTCTGGGTTGGCTTTCAACAAAAAGTTTCAAGAAAGATGTTACTGAAATCAGAGATAATGAGAATGACTTTCCTAATCACTTGAGTTGAGGGCAAGCATGTTGTTCTATTCTGTTTTGTTCTGTTGTCGATGGGCTATTTCAAATGGGGAAGAGAATAAACAAAGTGTGTGGATCTATTCCCATCGAATCTATTGCAACCAGGGCATATAGTCTCGTGTTTGGAATATATTTGTGCCAATTTATGATCCCCACATGTACTAAATTGTTGATTGTGATTTTCCCATGAAAATTAAAAGGAATAATGTACAATTTAGTTGGAACTATTATGAGACTCTTCGAAGGAAGTATTTTGTTCTATTCTGTTTGTAATTTGCATGGCTGTTTTCAGAGGGAATGGGATAAATTGTATGCTTCTATTATCATCTCAATTACAGGGCATATACCAAGGAATATGTGTATACTAACGTTTAGTCCACAACTCCACATAGTCTAATCTGATTTCAAGTAAAGAACATACTCTGTGCTCCTTCTTTACACAAATTTTTTCCATGGCTGCTATTTAATGCGGGTACCAATCAGCTTGTCGGTGTATTTTGTTTTTGCTTTTTTTTTTTTGTAAATTAGAAATTCATTAAAAGGACTAACTTAGAAAATCAGCCGATAAAACTTTGAAATCAATAAATAACATTGTTATAAAGGTTCATAATATCTTGAAGTCAAGAATGGTGTTGCACATGGTATTGCAAGAAAAGGCTAGAACTAGTTGTGCTAGTTTTGTTTTCTATGATGCGTTCCCTCCTGATATCAATTGCTGGGTAAGTAGGGATCGAGTCTACAAACAGCTTAAATAAATTTCATTTATGAATCAAAAAGATGATAATATCTTGAAGCCAATAACTCTCTGACGCGTTTGAACTTGCGAATATAGTTCCGAAGGGTTGGTCTGCAAAAATCCTCCATAAGTGCCTTAAAGCCAGATCAACCGCTGTTAATGTTAAGAAAAACCTTCCAATATGTTAGTGTGTGCAAGATGCATGCACCTGTAGGTATCTATCAGATTAGCCGAGTCTTCTGTATAAATAGTAGTTGGTTACTCTCGTCTCGCCTAGTGAAATTGTATGCACCAATTCGCTAATGCTATCATGGTATAAGCAGGTTCTAGTTTAACAACATCCATCCTTGGGTTTCATTTTCACTTTCCGAAATACCTTTCGTGCTCCAATTTCATAAAATGATACGGACTACGGAGTACAATTTTTTTTTTTTTGTTTAGTTGAAATGAAGCTTCCATCGGAAAATCACAACGTCGATATATTTCGATTGCTGACTAGAGTTGTACAATACCCAACCCATCAAACCGAACCTGCCCGCATTCGATGAAACTGTGGGTTTCTAAACCGAACCTACTCGTAGCGGCTTAGTATACGGATATAAATCTAAAATCCCGATATAGATGGTTGGATTTATGGTTTGATGTTAAAATCGACCGAACCCGCCTGTAATAAACCGATAATTACAGTCGTTGACGAAAAATTAATCCTAGCCCCCGAACTTTCCATACCCTGTAATCTAAAACATGTGTATGGGTGTATGATTGATCGTTGAATGTATGTAGGGTACAACTATAGACATTATTGGTGAAAAACTGGTATGAGATACCGTAAGTAGTCTTTCCAGGAAACATATGGCGTGTACATTTTTTAATCTTTTTTTGCTAGAACCTCAACCGGGCCATTTCGAAACCCTAAATCGATCTATCCGTATCGGGATGGGTTTAAAGGCGAATCGAAAATAAGTCGGGCAGGGTAGGCTTTAAGTTGTAAACCGAGGTATTAGCGGGTTGGTAGTAGGTTTTCGATGAAACCCGAACCAACCGCCCCATGTGCAGCTCTATTACTAACGACAGTATCACTTAGGACTTCACCATCCTTCCCTACTAGAGTCAACCAGGGACGGACCTAATAAGGGGATAACCCAAGTTATAGAAACCTGTTTTGAGGCATACTCATTTTTTTTGAGGCATACTCATTCATTATACTATCTGGGGTGGGTTTATAAGGGGTGTCTAAAGGTACTGCAATTACCTATATATCCTTAAACAATTTAAATTATCAGAGTGCCCTTATCATCAAAAACCTAAAATCAAAAATCAAAATAAACTTTAAACTCAAACATCTTGGACTCAAATTCAATCAAGAAATTGATCAAGCAAAGCAAACACGAATCGAAGTGAGCGATGTTGGAGTGCGAAATACAAATCTCAATTGCTCTTATATGTATTTTAGAATGTATGTGTAACAAACCCATCTTGTTTTTGATTGATTTTATTTTGTTTGATCGATAGAATATGATTTCAAAGATGAAATTAGGATTTTCAGAAGATCAGTTCGGCTGATCTTGGAGTATCAATTTTGAGCCGAACCTAGTGTATGCTTTAGAGAAACACTATGTTCGGCTAATGCGACTTTGCTAGATTTTGTTCGAATCAGCCGAACCAAAATTCGTCAGTTACAGAGTGAAGTTCGGCTGATAACTTTTCAGCCGAACCTCAGTTTTTTGAAAATATACCTAGGTTCGGCTGATAACTTTCCAGCCGAACCTCAGTTTTTTGAAAATATACCAAGGTTCGGCTGATAACTTTTCAGCCGAACTTCAGTTTCAGCCGAACTGTTCATCTGGACAGTAGATCTGGGTTTTAAAAATTAAATTTTTTGACAGATTCAACTTATAAAAAGAAATTAAACCTCGTATAAAAGTCTACCTATGATTTGAATCACACATTTTGGTCACTTCTAATCATTAAAATTTCAAAATTCAAAACCCAAGTTTTTTTCACTTCTTCTTCTTCCTCTCAAGAATCCCAACTCTCTCACATAAATTTGATTTATCTACTAATTCACCACTAATAATATAATTTTTAATCAATCCTTAAAATTCATAGCTAATCAAATCTAATCATAATCATTAACACCAATTATGTAAGGATAGTTATGCCATTATCAAAAAGGGTGGATAAGGGGTGATGTTATTTTTTATTTGGTGACCCTATTTTGACATTATTTAGTATGCCTCAAAACAGGTTTCAAGTTATAGCCCCTTCCTAATTTTGGCCCAACAGTTTTTATTTACGAATTTTTTCTCAAAATCCACATCCAGCCCACGGATAGTTATAGTTAGCCATGCAGATTTTAGCCCAGATAGCTTTTAGACTGTGCATGAGTGAATCAAAACTAATATTTTCCTTGAAATATGATTTTTTTCACTATATTTGTTTTCTCCCTTTTCTTTCATAAACATTAAATTCCTTTTACCAATCACCTTTTGTTAATAGGTTTTGATAATTAATTTATATTTTAATTGTCTATTTATCTAGCTTTTTATAGCTAAATCCAAGTTATTTATAAAATTATCGGTTAAAAAAAAATTGTTGCAATCTCAGACGGTATTGACAACTAACAATGTTACAGTCCTACACAAGTGACATTTCTGGGCCCATTCTTGGAGTCTATAGTGACGTGAACTATGAAGATTGTAGGATCGAGCAAGAGAGAGGATAGCACAAACGCGGAAGCAATAAACGATTACATTGATAATTAATTCGTTGTACAATTCTCATGGATCAACAACCTACTTATAGTTTCAGAAACTTGACGATCACTCAAAGCAAACTTTCCAAACAAAGATAAAACTTTAAACAAAGACACTTTCCTAACATAAACCAAACTCTAAATAGAACTTTTCTAGAACTCTCTAGAACTCAAACACCTTGCTTCTCAAGTAAATTCAACTTTCATAACGTGACTATGTTGTGTCAACTGTTCCTGTTGATCCAACTTGACTGCATCAAATGCAGCAGTTGATCCATACTCTTCTTCAGACTGTGTCAACAATACTTGTTGATCCAACGCCAAACTTCATCATATCTTGATTTAACTTCCAACAAAGATTTGGCTACCATAATTGATAACATCTATTTATTTATTCATATATTTGAGCGGATAAAATCTAGTAAATTGCTAGAATGGGCTTTGGTGATAAGTGGAGGTCTTGGATGAAGTGTTGTGTGGAGCTGGTTAGATTTTCAATTTTGGTAAATGGCTCTTCAACTTGTTATTTCAAATCGAAGAAAGGAATTAGACAAGGAGATCATTTATCTCCTTTCTTATTTCTTCTTGTTGGGGAAGCTCTATCTTATATGATAAAACAAGCTCAAGAACAAGGTTTGATATCTGGATTTCAAGTGGCTGCTAATGGTACTTCTGTGAGTCATATGCAATTTGCAGACGACACTCTCATCTTTCTAGATGCTGACATGGATCAAATTAAGAACTTAAGACTTCTTATTTTATCTTTTGAGCAGTTAACAGGTTTAAAGATTAATTTTGCAAAAAGTGCAATTTATGGTGTAGGCTATGATGGAGACATTGAGCAGTTCTCTTCATTTTTGGGGTGTTATACTGGCGTGTTACCTACCACTTACTTGGGTCTACCTTTAGGTGACAAAAGTGGAGGATATCTAAAATGGGATAAAGTCATTGAGAGCTTAAAAAGTTGGCAGGTTGGAAAAAGACCATTCTAAGCAGAGCAGGTAAGATCACTCTCATAAATAGTGTATTGGAAAGTCTTCCTGTCTGCTATATGTCCCTTTTTGTTATTCCATCTTCAGTTGCTAAAACTTTAGAGAAAATAATAAGGGATTTTCTATGGAATGACAATAAGGGAAATAAGAAGATGCATCTAGTTAAATAGCCAACACTTCAAAAGAGGAAAAAGTTTGGTGGTCTTGGTATTAAGAGTCTCAAAAAAAAAAAGAATAATGGACTGCTTACTAAATGGCTTTGGAGGTTTGCAACTAAGGATGCTGTTTTGTGGAAGAATATCATTGTAGAATAATATGGGATTGATTTCTATGGTTGGTTCTCTAAAATCCCTAAAATCACTTATGGCAGGTTTCTTTAAATTTGGAAGTGTATAATGAAATGCATTTTTATTCTTAAAAGTCATATTCGTTTCAAAGTGAACTCTGGTAGTAATATCAGTTTTTGGAACGATGTCTGGCTAGATGATGTTCCTTTAAGCACTAAATATCCTCATTTGTTCACAGTTTCAAAATCAAAGGAGTACAAAGTAGCTGAAGTGTACAATGCATATACATATACCTGGAATTTATTAGTTCCTAGAAGACTAAATTCTTTTGCCAAAAATGAACTTACTTCTATTCAGAGATGTTTGAGTTTGGTGGTTTTAAACAATGCATCTCTAGATGAAATTTATTGGTCTATTGGCAGTAAGGGGAAGTTTTAAGTCAGATCAACTTATGATGCTCTAACAGTCACTCCTTCAGATCAAGAAAACAACACATTTTCAAGTTCATTTGGGAGCAAAGACTGCCTCCAAAAGTTGGCTTCTTTCTGTGGACTTTGGCTCATGATAGCTTACCTACCAGAGATATGTTAAGAAGGAGAGGAAACAATGTTTCACAATCTTGTGTTTTCTGCACTCAGCATGAATCAGTTAGGTATCTTTTTACTCATTGTGAATTTGCAGGAAGAATTTGGAGTTATTTTAAGGACAAATTGAAGTGGAGCTTTGCAATTCCTGAAGAATTATTTAACATGTTAATGTCCTGGGATATTTAACTGCCTTATCCTCAACAAATTGAAATTTGGCATATGATTCCAATTTCAATCATCTGGTGCATTTGGAAGGAAAGAAATGAGAGGGTTTTCCAGAATAAGTCAAGCACTGAAACTACTATGCCCCATGAAATCAAGTACACTATTTTCTTATGGTATCTGGTTTTTAAAAATCTTGATTCTACAAGTTTTCAAGATGTTTTAGCTAGTTGTCCCAAAATGTATTTGATTATCTGTGACTTTTGAAGTAGTTTGTTACTTCTTTAGTCTTCCTCTTTTCTTTCTTTTTTTTATTGTTTTCCTTGAGGGTGGTACAAGCCCTTTTGTACACTCTCTCTTTTTGATCAATATTTTCATCTTTACAGATCAAAAAAAAATCTAGTAAATTACGAGAGGTAAAATCATTTTCTATTTCTGATTTTATTTCCAATTAATTTGTTACCTCTTCACACATTCCAACATCTTAACAATGTAATGTCCAAGCATTTGTTCGGATGTTCATGATCTCATTTTCAATTAAGGTCTATTAACCATTTCAGCACCTACTAGAACTCCCAAAAAAGTCAGTGTTGAGATCATTAGTCCCAAAAAAAATGAAAAGTTCAAGATCCTGAAGTTTATGAACCTTAGGCTTTCCTAACCTCGCAAGCTGGTTTTAGAGGTTGGTTATGCCTATGGAACTTAAACTGATATCAGAGTAAAGTAGATTATTTAGGCAAGTCATTTTACCCGTACCTTTACTCCGTGTCACCCGATTTAATATCCACGTGTTAGACCCAATGAGGCTACACGTGAGAAGGCGTGCTGAGATTATTAGTCCCGTACCATATAAGAAGTTTAAGATCCTGCAGTTTAGACCTAACCTTGAAATCCAGTTTTCGAGGTTAGTTAGGTTCATGAAGCTTAAAAGTCAGTAATACCCAATCAAACTTATTCTCAGAACTTATATCATTCTACAGGGACTGTGCAATACTGTTGTTGCAGTTTTTAGTCAACGGAGAACTGTGAAGGATAATAGTCCCACATTCATAAGATATATCCCCTTAATAAACACTAAATATAACATGGAAGGGCCACTCCATTCATTTCCAGTTAGTTTCGAGTTGGATGCCCGCAAACTTAAACTTGGTATTAGAGCTAGGCATATACACAAATAAACTCAACGGCTACCCATATGGAGAATTCCACGTGCTAGAGAGAGTGCTCTATACATGAGAGGGCGTGCGAAGGATAGTAGTATCACATTGATAAGATCCCCTTAATAAACACTAAATATAATAGGGAAGCGTCATTTCACTCATTGCCAATTGGTTTTGAGTTGGACGCTCGCATACTTTAACTAGAACCACATAACCCGGAATTTCCTTCGATTCAAAGGGACTTGGTGGGAAAGTTTGAAGTTGATTGCCTACTGGTAATTTCACCTTTAGCAAGCTAAAAAGGAGGTGTTGCATACTGAAACAGAAGATAAGCATGTCAATTAAATAGGGATCTCTCATGTCGATTCATCATGCGATAGTTCTAATGCTTCAAGATATATAAGATTCTCCAAAGTTAGTGAGATACTAGACCTGTTAAAGCATTGTGTTAAGGAGGTATGTTACTCTTTCTTCTTCAAAGTTGGATACATTATCTGCATAATTGTAAGTTTTGACAGTTCTTGTACATTCTTTTATTTTTTGATCAAAAATCATTAGGTGGTCTTAGTGTGATTAATGTATAATTTTTGTCTCATTTTATCTTTCTATAATAATTTTTATAATAAGAGTAACGGTTTATTAAGATTAAAAACAAACAAAATCTTGTGTGTTTACCTCTCGTATTCATCAATTTGGTGTTGTATGCTTATGTTTATCAATAAAAATAGTGAAAATTAACATGAGTTCCCATGGATAAAATATTTAGTTGTGATGTAACAATGTCCAAAGGTGCGTATTGCATGGATTCCACGCCCCTAAGAAAATTTGAATCTCCCATTAGTAACATTTAAGATTAATTCACATTGTAACCAAAGAAAAGGTCTTTGAATCATGTACCACTAGCTAGTCAAAAGGCACGCACGATGGACATATCATTTTGCTCCGAATAAATTTAAGTTTTTCGTTTCGTGATTTTTATTTTCGCGAAAGCAACCAAATAGTCAATGTCAGCTATTGGTCAATGGTCAAAGTCAACTATCAACACCAAGTGCTCACAACCCATTTCAAGCTAGTAACTACAAAAAGTAATTCCAATTTAAAATCAAATTTTCCATTTAATAATTTTCAATCATAAATATCCTTATACATCAAGAATGTGTATTCATATATATTTTTTTACATAATATATATGTATGGTAACTCTTATTTTTCTGAGACAGAAAGATTTCCTTATATATACACAATATATTTCGTGTACATTCCTTTTTTTTTCAACACTGCCGTTAGTCACTAATATTTTTCGTGTGTTTACTTCTCACTTCTTTTGAGAGACAACGTCAAATTGACCATCGCTGAATACATATTCAAGAAAAATTTACTTTACTTGTAATCAATTTCTCCCACGATGGTAACATATGCCCTAGAATAGTCTTCATTAAACTTGTGGAGAACCGGTAAGTCCTCCTCAGATTAGGAATTGATAACTCTTTTTGAAGAAAACCTGAAATATCGAAGTCATCATCCAATGTGCCTACAATCGTCTTAAGGTCATACTTGGATATATATATATATCTTTGTCGTACAACTTAAGTATAAGATTCAACTCATGAAGAAGACGGTCTGATAAGAATGTAGATCATGTATTGCTTGAACTCGAGTAATCTTCGACCATGTTGTTGACAAATTCATCCATAATTCTCTCACACTCTGATCACTCTCTAAAAGTCCTAGCTTTTCGGCATCTTACTTGAATATGCGACTGCATTCTTGAATATGCGCCTGCATCAAATAAATTGATCATCAAAAGATATCAGACATCTAATACGTGATTCAGAATGCGCCTTAAAAACCATACCTCCCTTAAAGATTAAGGTACTGTATGAACCTTCGTTATAGACCTCTGTATACTTTGTCTTCTTTTTCATTATTTGTTTGTTTTATACGACAATAACATTATTGAAATTCACGGTATATAAACTCCCTTGCTCTAGGATCGTAAGCATTTGTCACAAAGAACTCTATCAGAGTTGTTATTAAATATGTTTGGTGATCATATAACCTGATACTTTGTTAGTTGAGAAGATGTATGTGTAATGTCTCTACCAAAGCATAACCCTTAAAGATCATCCACATTACCCCGTGAGCACAAACCCATCTTGAATTGGAATATATAATTATTTAGCTCGTCATTAAATATTTGATTATATTTTCACTTGAAAAGAAACATAAAAGTCCTTGCACACATATTCGTAAAGATACTTTGCACTCTTTACACTACTACAACTTTCTACAGTTGATGTGGCAATTGTAATTCAGTGATAACCACGGGTTATAAGGCATAACAAATCTGTTATTTGCGATAAAATTTCTACTAATTTGTATAGTACTTCTATTATCGTCTTCGCATTGTACAATATATTGGGAAAACTGTTTAATAAATCTTATCTTACACTTTCTATTCTTTATTTGCTTGTTGACACACAAACCATGACTCATCCATCTCTTCACACAGTTATATCGGGCTCGATATTTACCTGGATTAGGGAATTATTCCCTAACTATATGATCAAAATCACCCGAACCTTGTAACTTGTCTTTAGCTTCCAAAATGATCAAAATATGGACATGTAGTAAACCTCTTTTCCGAAACTCAACCAGGTACACTAGGGCCATATCTTTGAAGAAAAGCATGCACACTTTCAAGATTATTATAAATTTGGGTACTGATGCAAGCTTATGATTGCTTGATAAGCTTGGACTGGAAAAAAACTACACTTGAATTACTCATGCCCGCTGCAAAAATGAGATACATTTTTCATAATTATAAGTTTTCTTTATCTTTAAATAGTTGAAACAAACCTTGGGCTTGCGATTGCGACAACATAGCCCTATACGAGTTATTAGCTACCAACACAATAAAAAAAGTTCTTGTACATTCTCCTTTGTTTAATATATTTCTCTTTTTTAATCAAACATCATTAAGTGTGCTCTTGGTGTGATTAAAGTACAATTGTTGTTTGATTTTATTTTTCCGTAATAATGTACGTGAAAAAAGTAACAATTTATTAATATTAAAAATGAAGTAAAATTTTGTGTGTTTACCTTGTTATAGGTCGTATTAATCTATTTTTTATTGTGTGCTTATGTTTATAAGTAAAAGTAGTGAACCTTAACATGCGTTGTACTGGTTATTCAATTTGTTTAGGGTGTACCAATATCCAAAGGTGTATCTTGTACAAATTCCACTCCCCCAAGCAAATTGTTATCTCCTATTATCAGTATTCGAAATTACTTCACATTATTGTGGCCGAAGAAAAGGTCATTGAATTATGTACCATTTTTTATTCTTTTTTTTGTCATCATTGTGACATTTGTCAAACTCGATAACTCTAACCAGATACTGTTTCGAGGATGATTTTGTGTGAAAATCAAATGGTGCGTAAGGAAACCTTGATATTAGTGGGACAAAAGATTTAAAATGGGCTTCGTTCTTTTTTCACACGAGTTTATCCACAAAATAATCTCAGTCAACCAAGCATTGATGATATTGAATGGAGAATCCACATTAGATTTGGTTACTAATGGGAAAATCTAAGGCGCATTAATAATTGTAGATCTAATTAGATGTCTTAAATTTATTAAAAGAACTATCTAAAGGTTTAACTAGTCTCTAGTACAAAGATATTTGTCATAAGAAAATGGAATCTCATTAGATATACTTTACGTAGTTTTTTGTCATTACTATGGAATTTATCAAGATCGACCAAATAAAAATCTACATTATATTTGGTAATTAATGATAAAATCTAAGTCATGTATATACGAAAAATGTTGCTAATAGGCGGTATCGATTTGCTTAGGGGTGTGCCAAAATCCGGATAAGATAATACATCTATTACCTTAAGGTTGTTAATAATTCCAAGCAATATAGTACCCCCATTAGCAACCATGTCAACAACGATCGACTTAACTGTCTTACATTTATTACAACAAATAGTGCAAATTGTTTAAGTAGGCTTCAGTTTTATATAATTATTGCTCAGTACTAGTAAGCTAATAGTTGTGGAAATCATCTATGGGTTATTATATTGTTGGTTTGGTCTTTGTAGTCATTGTTTTTATTCTGAATTTGGAAAACCTTGAAGTTGATGGAATATAAATCACATCAAAGGAAGAAGAGTTAGAGTATGAAGAACGACTCAAGATACTCAATAAACCTCCTGTTAAGACAATTTATGTAAGATCTAAAATAAAATCGTGATGCATGCCAACTTAACAATTACTTGTTGTATTGAAAACATATTTAATTATTGTTTGTTGTTTTGATGTATAGTCATCATGGGGTGATATCTACGATTGTATCGACTTTTACAAACAACCAACGTTTGATCATCCATTACTGAAGAACCATAAAATTTAGGTTTGTTTAGTATCTCAATTAGCATATATTTTACATTTTTATATTTATCTTCCTAATGTGCAATGTGATATAAGGTGGTTAATTTTTATTTCATAAGTGAATTAAAGGTTATTTTTCTAGATGAAACACAATCTGGAGTCAAAAAGAGGTAGTGGTGAAACATCAATTTTTCCAACTAAGGTAGACACATGTCCAATAGGAACAGTACCCATACGGAGGACACTAAAAGAAGATTTAATTAGAGCTAAATATTTGTCATCATCAAATGAACTCATATCTGGAAATACACGAGAATATGTAAGCATATATCTTGTCTTTATTATATCACTGATTTAGGGTATATATCATTTCAATTCAGTTGTTTATTTTTACCTTCTCTAATGTACATCAAGAATTTCTCAGTTTGCAGGTGTTGTATATCAAAATAAAGGGGAAAAATTTTATGGGGATACCGCCAACATAAGCATATAGAAACCACATGTAAACCCTGACCAATACAGTTTAGCTGAAATCTCTCTACGATCGGGATGGAATGATGAATACAATAGAATACATGTTGGATAGACGGTATGTTAATTAAATTCTTCATGTTTGAACTAGAAGCAAGATAGTCATAGTGAGAATATTATCATTTATGTATATTTAATTTGGCAGAATTTGACATCCAATTTTATGCATATTTATCAGGTGAATCCTATATTGTATGATAATGACACCAATGTTCGAAATTTTATATATTGGACAGTAAGTTCTAAATTATATGATAATATAAAACATTTTTCTTATTCATTAATTATGTGTTCTCGTTAATAGATAATTTCTCGTTTTTAAGTTAGTATATGCTATGAAGTTTTATACTTATCTAAGCAACCCAACTCATTAATTTTAACAGATAGATAATGGCAAGCAGACACGTTGTTATAATACTCTTTGTCCTGGATTTGTTCAAGTTGATCCACAACATCCACCAGATCTACCTTTAAGAGTCACTTCTGTTTACGATGACAATAGGGTTGAAATACATTCCCATATATATGTGGTAAGTAAATCCTATTGCTATAAAATATCATTTGATTGAAATAGCTAATACAACCGCTGATAATGACAAAATTTATTTGTTCTTATGAGCCTTTATATTAAATGAAGAAAAGAATGACATATGTTCTTGGGTGTAAAAAAAACTATGACATGAATTATTATGGTTTTCAGGAGGAACTTGGTCGAAGACATACCTTACAATATGGAGGACCCGGAGGAAAGTGCTAGTTAAGTTGGGCGGTGTAGAGTGTTTGTTCTTTAGTTCGTATTATATCAATAAAGAGAAGTTATCAGTGTCGTTTCTCCCTTTTCTATATAATTAGAATTTATGTTTAATATATTCCTGGGCATATAGATACACGTGCAAGATTTATTTTTTGGGAAATGCATTGAATAATAACAAGCGTTTAACAGACCTGGGTAAACAATCATATTATTTGATATGAACCCTTGGGGATTTTCATCCACGGATGGATTTCCTCCAGGATTTGAAAACTTGGGGATTTTCATCCACAAATGGATTTTCTACAGGATTTTTAAAAAATTTGGTCTATGGCTAAATAATAGTCGAACTAGTAGTCAACTTTTTTCCAAAATGGGGAAATTTAGTGGAGATCTAATGAGTATTACATTACTTTAATTCCTAAGGTTGAGAGTATTAGTTTAAGCGATGCTCTTTCTAAACTTGTTTATAAAATTTTGTAGGGTAAAACAGAGTGTCGGATAAGATAATATCTTCAAATCAATCTGCTTTCATAACATAATGACTTTG
Organism: Papaver somniferum; assembly: GCF_003573695.1. Classification (NCBI taxonomy): domain Eukaryota; kingdom Viridiplantae; phylum Streptophyta; class Magnoliopsida; order Ranunculales; family Papaveraceae; genus Papaver; species Papaver somniferum. The sequence continues at coordinate 178,884,684 of NC_039362.1, read as the reverse complement.
TATGAAGTTTTACATAAGACTAATAATACTAAAAATGGTTATCGTGCTATAAAACTAAAAGTATCGAAAGCATCTGATAAAATTGATTGGGGGTATACCAATTATATTCTTAATATATTTGGTTTTAGTCGAAGACAGTGTGACTTAATTTTTAAATGCCTATCTATCGTAAGTTATGTTGTTTTACTAAATGGTAGCCTTGGAAGTCTTTACTACTTAAACCATTTAGGGATCTTAGACAAAGAGACCCACATTCTCCGTACTGTATTTACTTATAAATTCATTGCCGAATAGTTCTAGATAATTATTCATGCACAAAGTAATAATAACTCTATTAAAGTTAAGATGAACAAACTTTGTCAAGTGATTTCTCACAGTTTATTTACCGGGTCCGATGATGGTTTCCTATTTTGTAAAGCTGATGTGGTTGAATTTAGAAACTTGATGAATATTGTTGACATTTTAAACTTTTCCTCTAGTTAATTATCATAAATATGGAGTGTATTTTACCAAGCTTTTCCAAAATAAACATTATAAAATCATTTCCAGGATGTTTAGAGCAACTGCAGTGGACGACCAAACCTATAATTATGGTCCAGGGACGAGACGCAGCGGGACGGAGTAAAGATTAAAAGCTGGACCATAACCAAATTCCGGACCATATTTGGTCTGGGACCAAGACCAAAACTATATATAGTGGAGCGGATGTATAATCACCGTTTGTCATCGGGTGTGCATATAAACTACGCCTGTTGTGAAACGTACGTAAAGACACCGCCCCACAAAGAGGCGTGTATATAATTTACGCCTGAATGAGGTGTTGCTGAAATGTTCGCCCGATGGGACGTTGATAAAGTTTACGCCCCACGCCGGGCGTTCATAAACTTTACGCCCCAATGAGACGAAGATTATATCAACGCCCCAGCCCGGCGTATGTATAGTTAACGCCTGTTGTCGAGCGGACTTAATACCTCCGCCCCATTTAAAGCTTCAGAAAATTTTAAAACGTTATTAGACAAATTTGTTTTTGAAATTTTCTTATACCGTTGGTAATTCGAACGTTGAATAAAATCGAACGTTTGAAGAAAATCGAACGTTGGGTAATTTGGAACGTTGGAAAGTTTGGAAGACATTTTCGAACGTTGGAAATTTACTGAGGAAACACCTATATATACACATGAATGGGTGTAACATTTTCCCACAACTAATACTTCAAACTATCTATCACACCAATAAGAAGAAATATTATTTCTGCTTTCAAATCATTTGGAAATGTTTCTGCATTTTGCTTACAATGGCACCAAGAACAACACGAGGTCCAAATTTTACGACAATTGAAGATGTAACAATGTGTAAAATTCATTTATCTATATCTCAAGATCCTAGTGTTGGAGCTGATCAATCAGAGGCGACGCTGTGGACTCGTATCGAGGATGATATTGAACTTTATTTATCTAATAATCCAGAGCGGTCTTGGAGTTCCTGGAAAAAACGATATCAGGGAATAAGTAAAGATATGGCGTTATTTTCGGCAAAAGAGGCAGAAGTGGAAGGTGAATATCATACTGGATGGGGTCCTGGAAAGAAGGTAAGCATTCTTGATTTTTTGAATAAATATTTTCTAATATTTAATAAGCGCCCATGTACTTAGGTGTTTTTAAAAACATTAACATCTTGAAGAAGTGAACAAGCGGTTCAAGGAATGCAACGATGGGAAAAAATTTAAGTACGAAGAGTGCTATCCAATTGTGTTAGAAAATATAAAATATAATCGGCGATCGACTTTTGTATTCGATACGACTCACGATTTGGACACTTATGAGAATAACGAGGAAGATGAGGAAGGACCACAAACAACAACCCAAGGAGAGACTTGTAACGACACAGATGGGGGAGACATAGAGAACACATATCTCCGTAAGATGGGGAAAAAAGCATCAAAAAGATTGAAGAAAACAGGGAGAGAGAGATCCAGTCACCAAGAGGAATTGATGGGAATAATTATTAAAGAACAACAAAATTTCAATACTCATTACCAAGCACAATCAAGATTCAAGATGGAACAAAGAGCAGCAGAGTTTGCAGCAAAACAAGTTGAACATGCGGCAAAAATAGCCAAGCAAGCTGAAGACGAAGAATTTCGCATCATTATGATGGATCTTGAAAAAATGGAACCTGTACAACAAGAGTACTTCCAACTTCGCAGGGCGGACATAGTTCGGAATAAAAGAAACCAATCTTAACACAAAGGCGGAATAGTTCAAACCTTACTTATTTCTCCTATTTAGTGATTAGTAGTATTATTAGTATTATTATGTTTTAATATTTCTTTTTATCTGAACAATTAGCCGTATTATTATGTAATTTTTGGATTTTAAGTTTACTTCCGTTGATTTTAATTAAATTTCTATTTTTTTTTAAACATACGACCTTAATTAAAACTTGAGGATGGTTACATACAAAGAGATAATAGAACGTACAACAAAATCATTTGTCCAAAGTTAATTATTTTATTATTATACAAAGTTAACATACAAAGGAAATGACAAACGACAATTTTTAATTCCCATATTCTACCCATATATGTTCGATCAAGTCATCACGCAAGCGAATATGTGCATCTTTGTTACGCATTGCACGTCGGCGTTGCTCAGCTCTAATTTGGGAAAACTCGTCACTATTGCCTCTTAATATATTAACCGGTGCTGCGTTGCTACGTTGTTCATAAACATGTGGCCAGTCACCGGGTAGACGCTCATCCTCGACTATCATATTATGTAAGATAATACAGGTTTTCATGATATAGGCAAGCACATCTGGATTCCACATTCTTGCAGGTTGTTTGATGATTCCAAATTGTTGTTGAATTACACCAAATCCCCGTTCAACATCTTTTCTTGCACCCTCTTGCATCGATGAAAATATTTCCTTTTTCCTACCAACAGGATGTTTAATGGCCATAATAATAGTAGGAATCTCTGGGTATATGCCATCACCTAGATAATACGGCATATCATATGAATGTCCGTTCACCTCATAGCTCACCGGCGGTGCTTTTCCTGTTACAAGACTTCGAAAAACATATGAACGGTTCATAACATTAATATCGTTGTTAGAGCCGGGCATACCAAAAAAAGCATACCAAAACCATAGGTCATACGACACCACTGCCTCAAACACGATACTTTCGCTCCCTTTATACGCGGTGTAAGCCCCGGATTCTGCCGATGGACATTTATCCCATTTCCAATGCATGCAATCTAGACTACCCAGCATCCCAAGAAATCCCTGGTCTTTGTTTTGCTTGAGAAACAGTTCAATATCACCAGCCATTGGTTCACGCAAATATTCTTTCCCATACACATTTACAATCGTCTTACAGAACCTACGAGTAGCTTCCATCACAGTGGTTTCTCCTATGCGTAAGTACTCGTCTATTGCATCTGCCGCACATCCGTAAGCTAACATTCGTACTGCTGCTGTTACTTTTTGAAAAGGGTTTAATCCTAGAACTCCACAAGCATCGGGATTTTGAACAAAATATCTGTTTGTATTCTTAACACCTTCCACTATTCGGTTAAACAATTGTCGACGCATTCTAAATCTTCTGCGAAAAACATTGGGTGGTTGGTTTGGGTACGGAGAAAAATAGTCGTTCCATAGAAGTGAATCCCCTGACTCACGATCTCTTGGTATTTTGATACGAGTTTGAGGCCATTTTGAATTTGTAATAAGGACTCCAAACTAACGGCCATGTTATTTTGCATAATTGTTATTGCATCATCATCCGAGGAATAAAAAATACTGTTAGAAGAAGAAGATGAAGAAGAAACAGAAGAGAAATAATGAGCGGTTTTCTCATAGTTTTCCATTACTATATGAAGCAGAAAAGAGGTATTGTTATTCATATATTGAGTGATCAGGTCTTTAATTTATAACCCATTTTCAAGAGCATTAAAGTGACAACAGAAGAGAGGTACTGATTTCCAAAAAAGATAAAGTGTTTGTCAGTGACCTGATATGACTATACAATAAGAATGGACGGTGAAAATCCTATACACACTGACTACTCGCTCAAACTTCAGAGGACTACTAAAATGACATCAAACAGAGTAGACTTGAAATGACTAGTCGCTGAAAGAATAGATAAGCATCTAACTATCAGTAGGTCTAGTATGACTACACAAAAAGATAAGAAAAGATAACACCAAAGACAGGTCATCTAAATAGTCATAACAAATTAACCATTCTTATTATCAGTATCCGAAGTCGACGATCTTGGTGCCATAAGAGGAATGTGCGTTCTCGGAGTGGTATTGACTGAGGACATTGTTGAAGGTGATCCTAGATTCATAGCACTCCAAACTTGTGGTGGCATTGTTTGGGAAAAGCAACCGTATCCAAGGGGAGGTTGGACAGTGTGCGGCATACGGAAAAGAGATAGTTGTTACTGCAAATCAACGTTCGCATTATTTAGTCTTTGTATTTCTGTTTCTTTCGACATAATAACGTCCATCCTCTCATTCGTTTGTTTTAATGTAAAATCGCGAAATTGTTGATTAAAATCAGCATTTTCTTGAAATAATGTGTAAGCTTCATGCTGTGAAGAAAAAATAAAATACATAAGTACAAATATACAATACAAAATCGAACGTACAATAAAAAGTCGAAAGTACACTTACGTGGGATAATAGATGTGGAGGAGGGATATGTACATGTTCAGCATGTTGTTCAATTGGTTCCGTATACAAGTCACCGACATACCCATATGTATGGGCTTCCCAAATAGGATGAGTCACATAATCTTTGTAGTTGGTTACTATTCTCCAGTACTGTAAATATATATCATAATCTTTAACAATTTGCACTATCTCTGTTGCATCGACCAAACCTTCTCTTTTTAGGCGTTCAGCTTGAATATTGCCGATATCCCCTATAACTGTGTGTAGTCTTATAGGAACAGCGAAAGTACAATGGTTTTGCCTCCAACACCTTTCACCAAGATACATGTTGTGCTGTACAGTTAGAAAGGGAATAAGAATTTAGTAAGTATGTTATATAGAAACAAAACCATTAAAAATAAGGTACTTGGCATTTAACAAAAATTATTTAATAAAATTTAATTATTAACTCACAATGCCCATGTAAGAAAATATATATCTCGAGTCTGATAGCCGCATAGCCGTGCATCCCATATCAGATGCAAGAACTTCTCTGTATGATTCCCATGGGCGCCATGTCACTTGTTCAGCAGTAAGCTTACTCAGTAAATCCCTACAATGAAAAATATCATTTGTATTCTTCGGTACATTCCATTTAGAAGATACATGCCATTTTTGTTCTGTACTCGCCTCTGGGATTTCTGGTCGACATATTCCCAGATATTCATACCCCCAAAACTAATCCATCAAAATAATTAGCCAATTTAATAACTTAGCAACACAATAAACAATGAAAGGACAAATATACTAGATTAATTGAATACCTCTAATACTTGGAATGGACCACATAGTGCCTTCTGTCTCCTCCCAGATAAACGGAGTGCCGCATACAATTTCGAAAACGCGGCACCACCCCAGTCATACGTGGATACTACATCAATATTTTCAAAAGCAGCTAACCATCCAGCATCAATATAGGTCTTTGCATTAGAAAAGAAAAAATATCCCAAAACATACATGAAAAAGGCAATTGCTACTCTATGAGCAAGGGTGATATCATTTTCAGCCGCAACCAACTTGTCTTCGAAGAAATATGACCTAAAATAATTGTAATTGAATTTGAAACCCACGACGGTGCTTTTGGACTGAACGTGACATCTTGGATATCCGGAAAGATATGCTCACGAACATGTTCAAATTGGTACTTCCCCGAATCATAAGGAACATCAGGCCCATCACCGATACTCAGTCCAGTCAACATGAGCCAATCTAGGGGGGTGAATCCCATATCAACAAATGGGAAGTGAAAAGTGTTTGTTGTATCCAAAACCGCTCAGCAATATAATCAACCATTGTATGGTTGGTTTCGCTACATTGTATGTTCAGTAAATTTTTCCATCCCGCTTTTTCAATAATATATTTAGCTCTAGGACAGTGTTGTGAAATAGTTTGATAGTGATGAATTACCGATGCTAGAGATCCACGATGTTGATACTTCAATTTGTGCTCCCCTGTAAATGTGATGTCCATAGTAGCGTGCGGTTTATCATCTTGCAGTATAGGAAACCTCCCTAACCGGGGAATATCAACCTCCTTAATTTTACCAGTACTGATTAAGTTATAATCCTCTTCGGCTACAAATTTTTGTTTCTTGTTCGTCTTCATGCGACCATTGAACCGCGCTGTGAATTTGTTCAACATCTATGCACACACAAGATAGATGCAATTAGACCAACCCGCGCCATTTCATATTTTTATTAGTCCAACACCATTTATATTCCAAATACTATAAAAATCCTTAACACAAACTATATCAATTCCAAAATCTATAATTCTACGAACACAAATGAAATCGTCACCGATGCATTTTGAAAATCATTACAACATTCCACAACCCAATTTAATCACTTCAAGATTCCATAAAAATCACTAAAAAATCAATTCCATACATATAAATTAGCTCTTCTACATATGTAACACACAAAATGTACATAACTACAATTTTTGGCATAACCACGTGAATTGTAAAAACACATATTAATCTACATATTTGACAAAATTTCATAAAATCTTTTAGCCTAATTCACATGAACATCAAAAATAAACCAAAAAACAACTAAAATTAATCACCTCAAAATTCAATAAAAAACAATACAAATTCAATTATTTTTAACCATATTCACATATGTACAAATCATCTCTTCTACATATATAACACACATAATCTACATAACTACCAATTTTTACAGTAGCCAAAAATTTTAAATCTATTCCACCCACAAATTAGATCTTCTATAACTATTTTAAAATTTCTTTTAACCAAATTTACATAACCATCAAATATGGTTTTTTTCACATACATATTAATCTCTAAAATCATAAAACACACATACCCAATTATATTTAATCAATTTCATATTCATATTTGTTCTTTAAAACCCAATTTTATATAAACTAATTTTAACAAATAAAACCCTAAATAAATTTCACAAAAATACGGATAAAAAAAAAGAGATTAAGCAAAAAGAAACATACCTCTTTTCTAACCGGGATTCATCAAGTATCTCGTTTTTTTTTTTTCTCTTTTCCTGCTAGTTACTGTGATGTGTTTGTGGGCGGTAGAAACAAAGAGGAGGTAGAAAAGAAAAGAAGAAAAGAAAAGAAGAAGACGAAGAAGATTAGGGTAAAGACCAAGTGAACACGTGTGCTATACGTGGTGGTTTCTCTTTGTCCACACGTTCTCGATACGTGTGTTAATACAAGTCGAACACTATACGTATGCCTGACAAGGGGCGTTGATTATACGTTCGCCTAAATGAGGCGTTGATTATAGGTCCGCCTGAATGAGGCGTTAATTATACGTCCGCCAGTGTGAGGCATTGATTATACGTACGCCTGAGTGAGGCGTTGATTATACGTCCGCCTGAGTGAGGCGTTGATTATACGTACGCCTGTAGGAGGCGTTGATTATACGTACACCTGAATGAGGTGTTGATTTACCCGTCCACCACACCAGGCGTAGATTATACCTACGTCCCTTCTCCGAGCGTTAACTATATGTACGTCCCACAACGAGCTTATTCTTTACCAACGCCCCACAACCAGCGTAAACTATATCTACGCCTCTTCGGGACGAAGATTATATGAACGCTCCACATGCAAGCGTAGATTATACATCCGCTCGACTAAATATACTCCACTGCCTTAACGTCACACTCCAGACTACTCTCAAATTTGATCGTTTGTTTTGGTCTTTGATCTTTGGTTATGATCGTACCATTGTGGACGCTCTTAGAGTTCAAGAATATATGGATACCCATGTGTTCTTTTATAGAAATGGGGGTTTAAATCCGGACAATTTTTTTGGGACCATTTTCTTTTTGAAGGGGACCGTGATTTTATTTTTGGTAAGACATTTAGAAGTAAAATGAAGCCACCCATTATCAAAATATTTATGTTAATACCAAAATTACCTTTCCCAATTAAGTTTGTGTAATGATTAGTTTAATGATTATGTTAAGTTAATTAATAATTAGTATAAGATTAAATCAATAAAAAAATTTTGAAGTTAAGTTATTAATAGTGAAGTCAATTGAATGTGAACTTTCAAACTACCCGGGCATACTTCAAATTTAGTTTATTGTTGCTTGAATTGGCCAAAATTTTCTAAAAATGAGAAATTTTATAGATTGATTTGGGCTAAGTCAAACACGTTCGGCTACAAGATCTGAAGAACAAGTAGCCTAACTTATCTGCAGATGTAGTTCGGCTAATATTTATGAAGGCACGGGTAGCCGAACATAATTTTAATGGAGTTTTTCCTTTCAAAGAAAAGTTCGATTAGGAGAAAAAAATTGCAACGTAACCATACTTAATATATAGTGATTCAGAGAAAAGTTCATTTAGGGGAAAAAAGTTACGACGTAATCGAACTTTTATCTGAAAGTTCGGCTTGGATTTTATTTTTTTGCGAAATAGCCGACATGTTCTTCGTGTTCTTTCCAGAAGGTTCTGTTAGTTCGAGAAAGTTTTTTCACAAAATTCCTAGACGAACTTCTCTCTGCAACTTCAATGTTTATGATTGCTAACTCAATTTATCAATAACAAATGTATAAAGAAGACATGGGTTAGTCGGAAAGTACCTCTAATACACAAATTTCTAAAATCTGGATTTAAAACGATTATGAAAATGAAAGAGAAAACAAGAAGATAAGAGAAGAATTTGAAATGAAATCTAATTAATAGAAAAAATAGTGTTTTTGTATTTATGAATAGAGTTTTAATTAATTAAGTTAGTAGGTCGAGGAAGGAGGTTGTTAGGTTAGTCATAATTCAAAAAAAGATAAAGAATAAATTAGTCATTTCCAAATTTTAGTGCACCCCTTATAAATGCATGGAAGGTGGCTAAGTACATCATGGAAAATCATGGTCCCAAAAAATCGTTCTTAAATGTTAAACCATATATTGTTCGAGAGAGCTTATAAAGCAATTCACTATTGGAAGGCTCAAATTCTATGCCAAGCTGGTAGGACAATTATCCTAGCTGTCAACTGCAAGTCCTAGAAATCTATAAATAAAACTTATACAATCTTAGTGATTCAAAGGGATTTTGGTGGAATGAAAAAAATAATGGAAAGGTTGCTCATACATAGAACTTATAGAGAAGTTTGTACCTCTAAAGATAAAGTAGGAAATACCAATAGGTCTTCGAAATGATATATTAGAGAGAGTTTGGTCCAGTTGATTGAGTCAACTGTCTGTTTGGTCCATTTTCAAAATATATATTACAGTTTGGTCCTGCAAATTATGGTTTGGTCCTACGATGATGTAATTGTCATCTTGTAGTGGCAGAAATACCCTTTCAGATCCTTATATATAGGAATTTCTTAGCACAAAAGAAATCATTTTCTTTTTCTTTTTTTTCTCTCCTAATTTCAGATATAGTTTCTCTCTGTTCTTGTTTTTCTTTTTCTTTGTTTTGCTACTGGTGTTTGAATATGATGAAGACGATTGTGTTGAAGATGAAAAAGACGATGAAGATGATGAACGATGAATATATATATATATATATTGTTGTTGTTGAAAATGGTGGAGACATGAACAGGACGACGAGAATTTGTGATGAAGATTTTGGATGTTTTTTCGTCTCTGTTGTTGCTGCTGAAATAAAGACGATGAAGATGAGTTGCTGCTGATGATGAAGAAGATGGAGATGACGAAGTTCATTACTGTAATGAACTCTTGTTTGAGATAAATATTTTGATGTTTATTCGTCTCTATTGTTGCTGATGATGATGGAGATGATGAAGATGAGTTGCTGCTGCTGATGAAGAAGATGAAGATGACGAAGTTCATTTCTGGAACGAACTCTGGTTTGTGATGAAGATTTTGATGTTTTTTCGTCTCTGTTGTTGCTGCTGATGATGGACGATGAAGATGATGAAGATGAGTTGTTGTTGCTGATGAAGAAGATGAAGATGACGAAGTTCATTTCTGGAATGAACTCTGGTTTTTGACGAAGTTCATTTTTGGAATGAACTCGTGTTGAATTACTAGGTGTTCATTTGAAGGAATTAACTCCGGAGTTCATCAGACAGAATGAACCCGCACAAAAAATAAGGAAATCATTTGAAGGAATGAACTCCGGAGTTCATCAGACAGAATGAACTCCTACAAAAACTAAGTAGGAAATTTAGTTAGGTTTTATTAGTTGTTCATTTGAAGGAATGAACTCCGGAATTCATCAGAAAAAATGAACTGCTACAAAAAATAAATAGGAATTGACACGGAAGGTTATTTTGGTCCATTTAATATTTTTAAATAATTATGGACCAAACGAAAAGGTGATTTCTGAAAGGACCAAACTGACTTGGGACCACCTAAATAAGAACCAAACGGTATTTTCCCCAAAGATAAAGGTGGGTTAATCTTCAGAAATTCTCATCATGTTAGCACGTATTCATCGACAAAATTAGCATGGAGGATGGTAATAATAATCCTAATGACTTCCGGCTTAAAGTTCTTAAGTGAAGGTACTTCCCTAGATACCATCAAGAAAAAGAAAAAAAAAGGTACTTCCCTAGATCACATCCTCTTCATACAAAAAGAGAAGTTATAGTATCTTCTGGATTTAGAGCAACCACAGTGGACGATCAAACCTATAAATATGATCCAGCAACGAGACATAGTGGGACGGAGTAAAGAGTAAAAGCTGGACCAAAACCAAATTCCAGACTATATTTGGTCTGGGACCAAGACCAAAACCAAATATAGTCGAGCGAACGTATAATGTTCGTTTGTCAATAGGCGAACGTATAATGTACGTTTCATGTGAAGCGGTTGTGTAGTCTCCGTTCCATGCTGAGGAGAAGTTATAAAATACGCTTCAATGGAGCGCACGTAAAATGTACGCCCGATGTTAGGCGTTTACTCTTAGTGGGATCACATAATATGTTCGCCCGATGTTATTTCCACTAAATCTCCTCTCAGTGGGATCACATAATATGTTCGCCTGATGTCAGGCGTTTGTATATCCTCCGTGCCACATCAAACGTTCGTTTAATCTACGCCCCACGACAGGCGTTGGTTATATGTACGCCTGTTCTAAACGAACTTTATATACACGCTCCACAACAAACGAACATTATAGCGACGCTCGGCCAAATATACTCAGCTACCGTAGCGTAATACAACGGACTAAACTCAAATTTAATCATTTTTTTTTATCTTTACTCTTTGGTTTTGATCGCACCATTGCAGTTGCTCTTATGCTAGCATCAAAAGGTACATGGAAACGATATAGGCATAGCTTTAATAATTGGACTCCTAATGTGGGATTGGGGGAAAATTGGCACCATAATATTCTTGAATGGGTCTCTCATCTAATAAATGAAACTTGGAACTGGAACGAGGAAGTGATTGATTCTGTTTTAATCCTGACATTAGCAGAAATATAAAAACCATTCATCAAAATATTCTAACCCTGATAAACTTAGATGGAGGGAATATAGAAATAATGACTTATATAAATACTTTTAAAATTGTAAATTTACATTATTCGCACAGCATATACAAAACCACCGACCTCGGATTTTTAACGATTTAATTATTGAAAACGAACAACTAGATATAATATTATTCCCATAATAATATACTTAATTATATTTTTTAAGTTTTTCTCATCATATATTTTTTGTTATTGGCAGTCGATAACAAAAATTCTTCTCTTCTTGTTGTTACGAAATTATCAGGATCTTTTTCTTTTGAATTGTGTAATACACCCACCATGATCAAGTTCTCACATGGTCATGATAGGCTGTGTTAGCAAACCCAACTTAATTTTAAGCCTTCAGAATCATTCCTAGTGACAGACCATACCTGCAATACCATCTATGTTAATTAGATGCACCAAATTTTTAGTAGTTTCGCCTTTGGGGGGGGGGGTGTTTAGCCGGGTGTACTAACGGCCTCCAAACTTTTTGTGACCCTATTTCCTTGGCTTTGGCAGCATAAGAAATTCCCTAACTAGCTAGTATAGGATCTCTATTAGCCAAACTAATTATGTTTCTGCATCTGCATGTAAAATTGTTGTTATTATTGAAATAAAAAGCGATTCCAGCCTTCCATATATGCCAAAGGATATGAACAAACATTCCCAAATTGGAATTTTGCAATTTCAGAACACAGTATCTTTTGAAGCGATAGGAAAAGATTAAGATGTCCATACAATGTTAGAAATCGTTTTGGATGGGCGAGAAACTTTAAGAATCGAGTTTTGATCGATTACAAACACACAGAGTTTTGTTCAAAATATCTTTCTTTTAAGCAAAGCACACATGAGGATTTTTATTTAATATTGATGGATAGAAGATTAACACATATTATAGTGTTAGACAACACTGGTTATACAACTTGGACCTCTATGCCCTCTGCTGGAAGAGCTGCCACAGCATTGGCAGCACGAAGAAACTGAATTCTCCTGCATAATTGGTATAGTTTGAAGGAAATCAAGCTGAATGATACAAATGCAATTACGGCCAAATCACCTTATCAGTAGTTGTCATATGGTCATCATCCGTCGGGTACCCCATTGCTCCGTTGGAGATGGAGACCACATCATCATAGGAGATGGAGCAGGCGCCATATTCTGTTTTTTTTTTTTTATATTTCATAGATAAAAATTAAACATTAATCAATTAAATACGAACATAAAATAAACAAAATGGAGGTATTAGATTTGTTTACCACGCTCGCTACTAATACGAAGTTTTTCCTTCCTTCGACTTGATAAAAGCTCGAGCCAGTGATAACTAATATTACAAACAGCGTAGTTCCCATTTGTATAGCTATAAATGTTGGACAAATATTGTTGTGTAAAAGCGAAGTGAGTGAGAGGCTGCAGCGCGCAGTTAGCAGAGTTGAGAGATTGTGATTTGTGAATCATGTTGCATGCAGGCCTAATGCATTTATACCCGTGAATGATCCGTGGTAGATCATCTACCATGTTTCGTTTCTCTTCTACGTAACTCTTGAGAAGTTTCTTAAGTTGCCATTTTTCAGTCATGTAAGTGAGTGTGCCGAGTGACTTCTACACATATCTTTCCAAGTGAGTTCTTTCACGTTTTACTAATTACGCATTCATAAGTTGGTGATTAATTAGGTAGGAGTGTAGGACCTAACAGTGATCTCCATAGTCACTGTTGTGGTTTACCTGCTCAACCTAGTTATGTTATATGTTATTGGATTTTGCATTTGATTTTTATTTTTGATCGGTGATTTTGCATTTTATTGGTTAGTAAATACGGAAAATGGATCATTTGTCCAAATATTTTTAAATCACGGTTCAAATGGACGAGTAAAAAATAGTTTGGGTGAAATGGCCAACAAAAAATAGTAAGGATGAAACTGGATTTATCCTAGCTTAAATTCAAAAATAGCAAGGATGAAACTGAATACATCCTGTGTAAATTAAAAATAAGAAAAAATATTTGAAAATGGGCACGATAAAACTGGTTACATCCTGCCTATTTTTACATTTTTGTCCATTTAAACAGTATCAAAATCTAACTGTCCATTTCACCCAGAAATTGTTGATTTTGATCTTTTTAACCAATTTTGTGTAGTAAATATTGCATCATATTCATGTATGTTTACTGTAGGGATAGAACCGGTTCCCCTTATTAGCATATTATAAACAAGCACCTTACAACACACAGGTTAGCTAGCACTTTCCGCAAGGGCCTTCATATAGTATGGTATGTCGTCAACCCGTTTCCACTGTACAAGGTTTGATACTAACCTTCGTCTAACTAACGGTTTGACAATATCACACAACTGACCAATCAACGTGCAGTCTAGTGACCCAAAAGGGCCAAAACCATGAGCGGACAACCACCCAAACACTAACTAAACCATGCCAAAGAAAATACAACCCAAATACTTTTTTCTTTCTAATATTAATTTTCTTATCGTTATTTCATAGCGACATGGCCAGTAAGGCCAATGGATGAATATTATACTTAAATAGGCTGGTCCTAAATTTCTCAGTTGATTTAGCCTACAAACTCGTGTAAGATCTTAACACTAATTGTTTTTTTTTTTCTTTTAAAATGAAAATGGTTGGCTTGGCTAGTAATACTACGAATCCCTCAAGGCTGCCAAAGCCAGGGAAGTAGCGGACACACTAGGAGTTTGGATGCCGTTTGTGTCAGATGGATTTCCCAAAACAAAACTACTCTAAATTTAATAAATATGGTGCATCTAACAGTGATGATATTACTAGCCAGGTATGAGGTGTCAGCACTGTCAGGAATGATTTTGTAGGCTTCAAAAGTTGGGTTTGCTAAACGCTTGCACCTTTGGGCTATTATAGAAGGTCTACAACTGGCAAGAAATATCTTCACAAAATAAAACTATAGAAGGACCTAATTAAAGAAGAGTGGGAGAAACTACGGCAACATAATTAATATGAACCAGCACCTGACAACGCACAAGTTTATGACTTCTAGAATCAAGACCTAAAAGGGTACCAGCACTACGGGAAAAATCATCATTGACGACACAAGATAAGAGTTGCAGTACCCCTACGACAACTCCATTTCATGCATTGTGGAACGGGGGTATTGTAGAAAGTCCAAGTTTTTCTACAATGGTTGACAAGTGTTGTAAAGGGTGATGTGATTCATGGTTCGACAATAGTTTGTCAATGTTGTGATTCTCTTTCGATTTTTTTTGATAACCTAACACAACTCTTGCTTGTATTGTAAAACAATCGTGGACAACATAAGTAGCATATCGTAGAAAAATATGCAACAACAATTACCAGTATTATGAATAATATTTGCACAACACTTGTATGAATTGTCGAACTATCTTGGACAACACAAACTTATGTTGTAAAGTAACTGTTTCGTAGTCGAAAACTGGAAGACAACATCGATTAGTATTGTGAATACTACTATCATTACACTTCCTAGAGTTGTACAACTATACTGAACAACTCCTACTTATGTTGCAAGATTTGTTTTTACAATACCCTTAACAGTTGTAATATTTGAAGTAACAACTTCTGTTTTCTGTAAATGAATGTGTAACTACAACTTTTATTAGAAGTTGTGTGCATAAAACTATTTTGAAAAAAAAAATTATAGCTGAAGCTGGATTGCCGAAAATATTTCACATTCACATTAACCTGCCAGTGCAATACACTTACATTCATTCAAGTTAACCTACTAGTGTTAACCTCATACATTCAAAAAAATGGCAGTGATACAAAAGTTAAATTTTCTAAACACACTACAAGTAAATCTTTCTATAAGTAAATCTTTCTCCCCTCCTCAAAGTTAGGCACCACTTTCCATAATAAATCTCAAAGTAAATCTTTGAGATAATCATCAAGTTAAAAGTAAATCTTTCTCCACTCCTCTTTTAGTCTGATTAATTTTACCACCCAAAAGAAGACCCACTGGCACTACCCACTGATTACGAACTTGGTGAATCAGCCTGAGCATGGATGCCATAAGCAGTTGAACCGTGACTGTTTGAAGTGTATCCACTGTTACCACCTCTACTGCCCCCTACCACCTCTTGCGTTGTAGTTTCTTGGATAATAGTTTCCAGGTTGTTCGTAATACTGGTTGCGCCCGTTCTGGTACCCTCCACCACCTCCGCCTCTGCCGTTTCGACCTCCTCGGCCATTGGGATAACCACCCTTCCTACCACCATATCCACCTCCTCTATGGTTTGGGTAAGACTTCCTATGATTGCTGTGTTCTTCATTTGACTCTACATCTCTCTGACCCTGCCCCTCTGCTCCAGCATCAAGTTTAGTTTGGTCATGTTGTTGGACTGAAACGACACCTGCAGGGTTCGACATTTCTGACTCTTCCTGTGGAGTAGAATATATTGCATTTCCGCCATGAGTAAGTGTGTTTAGTGAGTGCATAAAAGAGCTAGTTTCATGGGAGAAATAAATCACCTCATGGTGCCCCTCCTCGATAGGAGAGGACTGATCAACACCAGGTTCCTGCCCTTGAAAGTTTGTTGTTTCTTCATCCTGCAAGTGAACATGCAACAGTTGGAGAACAATCAAAACATATAAAAACCAGCAGCAACAAATACTTTGTTGGAGATGTTAACTATAACCCTACGATACAAAACATGCAAGAAAGATAAGTGTATCAACGAGGAATTATTTTATGCATAATTCATACAATGATCATCAATCAAAGAAGCATTTGGCAAACGGAAGACTTCTACTGGTCTTGATAACAGTCAGTAGTACGTGATTACCAAATTAACCGATGGACAAAAATACTATGCTAGCAAAAATCTCCCACCACAGGTTATTGCACATGTTTCTTGCAGATCATAATCATACGATTAAGATCATGTTCAGCTTTAAGACCAACCATGATAATATGGAATGAAACGCGACAATTTCAGAGAGTCAGGGCTAGCAATATGAGAGGAGCAACAAACGGCAGGGTAGAAAAGAGCAACTGCGATTCAATTAAAAAACAGGCAGTGCCTTCACTCTCTCCATTATTGTTGAAACCACGCATATCCATACAAAATACAAGTTTAACATGATTCACAAATGGCCGCAGAACAACATGGTAAGTAAATCCCTTCTAAATGCTGGATAAAATCTTCAACAAATCACAGTAACTTGACTAAAACATGAGACGACTTGTAATAATCTCAAGATTTCCAACATATATTTGGAAGTACTGTAAGCATACTTCCTATTGTTCCCACACTTTCACACTTGGCCCTATTAAGGAAAATTCAGGGAATGGAAAATTTCACAATTCAATTCATTCCACAATGTAAAATCTGAAGTGACATTATATTTATAACTGGTATCGTTTACCATCTACCAAATTCAAACAATTTTATCTCATTCATATGGATGAGATACTCACCATAACCTTCTCAGTTCATGCGTTAAAGTCGCGCAATTATAGGATGGATATCAAACACCCTTGGTCAGCACTTCTAAAACCCACACAATCACATACTTCACATCTTCAGCTTATTTGATTTGGTCTCATTTATAAATCCCATGTGACAATTGGTGCCTCAGAAGGTAGAAACCCCTATGAAAATTGAAGTAGTAGAAATCCAATTATCAATCAGTTCATCTAAAATCAATAATAAACTTTAAAAAGAAAAGAAAAAAAAATCAAACTTACATCAAGGGATAACTGAGAGCACAATTACTATTGTGCTGAACCCTACATTGCAATTGAATCATGAGAAGATGGGGTATCACTGTATGCTTCCGGTGATCATCAAACCACTGATACCCCATCTTATCTATTCAAACCCATGGTAAATATCGAACCCAACTGATACCAGATCTATTTCAGTTCTTCATCTCTTCTGAGATTCAATAAGCCCCAAAGCATCATAAAATCCAACCACTTTCGGTCCCTGACTGCTGATTTCAGAATCAATTCAAACCCTAATCGAAACCCTAACTACCTCAAATCGTGAATTCTTTAGTCAACAGAAATAAGCATCTTAATCCACTGTTTCTCTTCCATTTCTTCTCCCTAATCATCTTCTTCATCTGCAATTAACAGAAACAACGCAACCTCTCTTTTCTCTTCATTTCAGCTTCATTTCTTTGACAAAATCCATCTATATCACCACCAACACAAACCCACCTTCCAATTCATTACAAACCCATTCATTCTCGATACCTCATATCCCAAATCTCCTTATCTGAATTCGAATCCATCTCATCTTCTTAACAGCAACTGCAGCAACGATTTACATCTCGTCTTATCTATGGTTAGAGATGGTGAGCTAATAGGTACCGATATTCTTAATCAGAGATGGAGAAGTTGTTGTTGTTGATTGTTACCGAGAAGAAATAAGGGGTTTTGTGTAACTTGAATCAGTGATGGGGTTGATTAGAATTTGGTTCAGATCTAGATTTGATGAGCTGCTACTATTGACTGTTGCGGATGAGAGAAAGGGGGAGTTAAAGAGAGAGATTGAGAGAAGATGATGAAGAAGAGGGGTCGAGAGAAGAGCAGCGGTGGTGATGGAGCGCCGCCGTCATTAGTGGAGTAGAGGTGTTCTTCAGCGGTGGTGATTGAGAGAAAAACATATAGGAATTGGGTTCGAGTGGTTGAAGGAGGGTCATGCTTCGGAAAAAAGAAAGAAGAAAAGAGTGAATCCGAATGAAAATGATGGACGGTTGAGATTGTATTTGAGATGCTCATACGGATTAAGAAAAGATCTTGACGGTTGAGATTGTATTTAGGATACTCATGCAGATTGAGAAGTATGTGTTTCATTTTGTGCTAATACGAGCTCATGTATTCGGTTTGATTATCAACCTTCGATACGAAAAAAATCCAAAAAAAATATGAATAAATGTAGCACATTCTTATCGACATTTTGATATAAAAAAATCCAAAAAATGTATAAGAATAAAGTTGAAAAATAAGAAATCAATCCGATAATTGGTGTGTTTCTTTGTGCTTTTGTGCTTTCTCTTTGTGCTTCCGGTTTGAATTTCGACTAGTTACATTGGTCATGAAGTAATTTTGACTAGTCATACATGTCATGAAGTAGCTTTAGTTCACATTAATAGCATGATATATCATCGAAATCGATAAATATGAAGCTCAATGTCGATTCAAACTTCAAATGTGGTATAACGACATACAAACTATGAACCAAGAAGCTCTGAGAGGGTTCTGACTTCAAACTTAGCATGATACATCATCAAAATCGATAAATATGAAGCTCAATGTCGATTCGAACTTCAAACTTGGTATAATGGCCTATAATCTATGAACCACGAAGCTCTTAGAGGGTTATGACTTCAAAATTAGCATGATACATCATCGAAATTGATGAATATGAAGCTCAGTGTCGATCCAAACTTCAAGTTCGGTATAACGACTTACAAACTATGAACAAGAAGTCTGAAAGTCCACAAAAACGATGAATCCAACCATTTACTGGTAAGATTCCATGGAAATATTCTACGAAACCTTAAACACACACAAAACTTGGTAAGAACGATGAATCCATCCATTTACAAGTAAGATTCCTTCGGAATATTCTACGAAACCTTAAACAAACCCTATTTATGCACATTGGATGCAAACCAGACTCCGATATCGAAACCTGGCAGCGAGTGCACTACTCTAAGTCAGAAACTTGGTAAGAACGACGAATCCATCGATTTACAGGTAAGATTCCTTCGGAATATTCTACGAAACCTTAAACAAACCATATTTCTGCACATTGGATGCAAACCAGACTCCGAGATCGAAACCTGGCAGCGAGTGGACTACTCTAAGTCAGAAACTTGGTAAGAACGACGAATCCATCGATTTACAGGTAAGATTCCTTCGGAATATTCAAAGAAACCTTAAACAAACCCTATTTCTACATATTGTATGCATACAAGGCTCCGAGATCGAAACCTGGCCGTGAGTTGACTACTCTAAGTCATAAACTTGGTAAGAACGACGAATCCATCCATTTACAGGTAAGATTCCTTCGGAATATTCTATGAAACCTTAAACAAACCATATTTCTGCACATTGGATGCAAACCAGACTCCGAGATCGAAATCTGGTAGCGAGCGGACTACTCTAAGTCAGAAACTTGGTAAGAACGACGAATCCATCCATTTACAGGTAAGATCCTTCGGAATATTCTACGAAACCTTAAACAAACCTATTTCTACATATTGTATGCATACAAGGTTCCAAGATCGAAACCTGGCCGTGAGTTGACTACTCTAAGTCAGATACTTGGTAAGAACGACGAATCCATCCATTTACAGGTAAGATTCCTTTGAAATATTCTAAGAAACCTTAAAAAAAACCTATTTCTCCATATTCTATGCAAACCAGGCTCCGAGATCGAAATCTGGCCGGGAGTGGACTACTATAAGTCAGAAACTTGGTAAGAACGACGAATCCATCCATTTACAGGTAAGATTCCTTCGGAATATTCTACGAAACCTTAAACAAACCATATTTCTGCACATTGGATGCAAACCAGACTCCGAGATCGAAACCTGGCAGCTAGTGGACTACTCTAAGTCAGAAACTTGGTAAGAACGACGAATCCATCGATTTACAGGTAAGATTCCTTCGGAATATTCTACGAAACCTTAAACAAACCTATTTCTACATATTATATGCATACAAGGCTCCGAGATCGAAACCTGGCCGTGAGTTGACTACTCTAAGTCAGAAACTTGGTAAGAACGACGAATCCATCCATTTACAGGTAAGATTCCTTTGGAATATTCTAAGAAACCTTAAACAAACCCTATTTCTCCATATTGTATGCAAACCAGGCTCCGAGATCGAAATCTGGCCGGGAGTGGACTACTATAAGTCAGAAACGTGGTACTAACGACGAATCCATCCATTTACAAGTAAGATTCCTTCGGAATATTCTACGAAACCTTAAACAAACCCTATTTATTCATATTAGATGCAAACCAGGCTTCAAGATCGAAATCTGGCCGCGAGTGGACTACTATAAGTCAGAAACTTGGTAAGAACGACGAATCCATCCATTTACAGGTAAGATTCCTTCGGAATATTCTACGAAACCTTAAACAAACCATATTTCTGCACATTGGATGCAAACCAGACTCCGAGATCGAAACCTGGCAGCGAGTGGACTACTCTAAGTCAGAAACTTGGTAAGAACGACGAATCCATCGATTTACAAGTAACATTCCTTCGGAATATTCTACGAAACCTTAAACAAACCTATTTATACATATTGTATGCATACAAGGCTCCGAGATCGAAACCTGGCCATGAGTTGACTACTATAAGTCAGAAGCTTGGTAAGAACGACGAATCCATCCATTTACAGGTAAGATTCCTTTGGAATATTCTAAGAAACCTTAAAAAAACCCTATTTCTCCATATTGTATGCAAACCAGGCTCCGAGATCGAAATCTGGCCGGGAGTGGACTATTATAAGTCAGAAACGTGGTACTAACCACGAATCCATCCATTTACAGGTAAGATTCCTTCGGAATATTCTACGAAACCTTAAACAAACCCTATTTATGCATATTAGATGCAAACCAGGCTCCAAGATCGAAATCTGGCCGCGAGTGGACTACTAAGTCAGAAACTTGGTAAGAACGACGAATCCATCGATCTACAGGTAAGATTCCGTCGGAATATTTTACGAAACCTTAAACAAACCCTATTTCTGCATATTGTGTGCATACCAAGATCCGAGATCGAAATCTGGCCGTGAGTTGACTACTATAAGTCAGAAACTTGGTAAGAACGACGAATCCATCTATTTACAGGTAAGATTCATTCGGCATATTCTACGAAACCTTAAACAAACCGTATTTCTGCATATTGTATGCAAACCAGACTCCGAGATCGAAACCTGGCCAGGAGTGGACTACTATAAGTCAGAAACTTGGTAAGAACGACGAATTCATCCATTTATAGATAATATTCCTTCGGAATATTCTACGAAACCTTAAACAAACCATATTTCTGCATATTGTATGCATACCAGGCTCCGAGATCGAAACCTGGCCGCGAGTGGACTACTAAATCAGAAACTTGATATGAACGACGAATCCATCGATCTACAGGTAAGATTCCATCGGAATATTCTACGAAACCTTAAACAAACCCTATTTCTGCATATTGTGTGCATACTAGGATCCGAGATTGAAATCTGGCCGTGAGTTGACTATTATAAGTCAGAAACTTGGTAACAACAACGAATCCATCTATTTACAGGTAAGATTCATTCGACATATCCTACGAAACCTCAAACAAACCGTATTTCTGCATATTGTATGCAAACCAGACTCCGAGATCGAAACCTGGCCGGGAGTGGACTACTATAAGTCAGAAACTTGGTAAGAAAGACGAATTCATCCATTTATAGATAATATTCCTTCGGAATATTCTACGAAACCTTAAACAAACCATATTTCTGCATATTGTATGCATACCAGGCTCCGAGATCGAAACCTGGTCGGGAGTGGACTACTCTAAGTCAGAAACTTGTTACGAACGACCAATACATTTACAGGTAATATTCTTTCGGAATATTCTACGAAACCTTAAAAAAAACCCTATTTATGAATATTGCATGCAAACCAGGCTCGGAGATCGAAACCTGGCTGCGAGTTGACTACTCTAAGTCAGAAACTTGGTAAGAACGAAGAATCCATCAATTTACAGGTAAGATTCCTTCGGAATATTCTACGAAACCTTAAACAAACCCTATTTCTCCATATTGTATGCAAACCAGGCTCCGAGATCGAAACCTGGCCGTGAGTGGACGACTCTAAGTCGGAAACTTGGTAAGAATGACGAATCCATCCATTTACAAGTAAGATTCCTTCATAATATTTTGAGGCTTAGTCACCTGAGCATTTTTTTTGGACATTATATTTTGTTTCACAACTCTTATAAAGGGTTGTCTTAAAATTAGTATATTAAAGAACCACAAACTTGACAGAACTTGTGATAGTGTAGGAATGGTTAGTGGTGTAGACTTTCATGTAGGAGGCTGAGGATCAAATCCCCCCATCCTCATTTCTGCCAACGTTCTATATTTTTACTTCAACAACACTTATAAGTGTTGTTATGCATTTTTATTAAGAAAAAAAAACAACTAAAACTTGTGAACGGTAAGGATGTTGATGAGCTAGACTTCCATGCAGTAGATTCATGTTCGAATCTCCCTTCTAATCTCATTTTTTCCAACATTCTATATTTTTACTTCAACAACACTTATAAGTGTTGTTATACGTTTTTATTAAAAAAAAAGAAAAAAAAACAAAACTTGTGAACTGTAAGGATGGTTGATGAGCCATACTTCCATGCAGTAGGTTCATGTTCGAATCTCCCCTCTAACACTATTTTTCATCATCATATTTTGGTGTTCTTCAACAACTCTTGTGAAAATTGTGATAGGCTTAGTCACTACCTTTATGGAACAGAGTTGTTATAGCTAAATGTCGTCACAACTTTTTTTCTTAAGGAGTTGTCATTTGTTTTCTTAATGCAACCCCTTGTTTCTAAGGGTTGGCAGTGATGATATACGATAACTCTTCCTTTGAAACCAGTTGTAAAACATATGACTTTCTACGATGTTTAGTGAAGAGTTGCAAATCTCCAGTTGTAGATGTATATTTTTCCCGTAGTGCAGACACATTATTATATAGCATTTGTGTAAAAGCAGTGTGGTTAAACTTTTCATATGGAATGCGACCACTTCCTCTTTCAAGAATGTATCTATGTCCATCGTCCATTGAACGTCCGCCCGAGTATATACATTCAACACTTCCCCCAAAAAAGCTTACACGTTCCCAACACTTTCATCTAACGACATCAAAGTGGCTGGAATAAGACATCCTGCCAACAGATAACAAATTGATTTAAAAAAATACCCTGAAACACGTAAACCTTACCGAATACCAATCACTTCCTTACTAGTACGTCTCTTGAAAGGCTCTAAGATTCCCCTCTTTCTAGAGTCGCCAAGAGATGCCAGCAGGCGTGAAACTCTAAGAATCTGCATGTTTCCTGATCCAGATGACTCGTATGCTTTTTGTAGTATAAGTAACTGATTTTAATTCTCTTTTGGAATTTTGAGATTGAATAATTTAGAACAATCTTAAGCAATCGATCTTTGGAATGAAGAATACAGTTAAAAAAGAAAATAACCAAAACACGTAACAAATTATTCCAATGTAAAATTGAAACCCTTAAAAAAATTCAAACAGGTACTATTTGGGCAGGTACCAGACCAATTTTATGGTAAGCCCTGAGCCCACCAATTTAAGACAATTAACAGGTTGTAACGAGCTTTGGGCTCCTATGGTTAGGAGCAGGCTCGGGTGGGAAGGAGTATTTTCGGATATTATTTACCGCCCTGCCTAAAATGAACAATTTCCTCTGTGGATGACAAAGAAGATTGTAAGTCGACTATCACACTTCAAACACACAGTACACACCTGGCAAACTTAAATGCATTTAATTGTAAAAACAATCTGCTTTGTAAATACGAGACCTGACCTTAACTCAGGCGCAGTAAAACATAACATTGTACGAATAGATAAAACGGAACGGGACAGAACTGAAATTCCTGGGGTAACCGACTCTATCAGTCCACTTGTTTCTATCTGGCCCCTTGTATGATTAGGGAATAAGGTAGACACCCTTAGGAATGTATATAAGTAGTTTTTTGTGACAGCCTTGGCAATTCCAAGCCAAAGCTATTGTCGTATTTAGCATCTAAAATTAAACACATAAATAACCCACCACCTAATACAAGCTGGAGCGGTAGCAAAAATTAAGTAGAAACAAGATGAGGTACCTAACAAATATGGAGATTAGAAAAGCATATTTTGGCAGTACTTCTTAACCAAAAATCAAAGCCAAAGAGTTACAAACTGAAGAAGACCCATGAGATACAAGAGGTTACGAAACAACTTTGCAGGAAAAAAAAGCTTAAATATGGCAAATACAATTCAAAATGCAGATATTCAGATTTCAATTCTTCTTAATTATACCAGAAGAAAAAATTTGCATGAGAATGATGCAGATGAACGGAGCAACAGAAGACACTAGGCCAAACTTAAAAAGAAAAGATGGCTTCTTATGTTAGCAATTTGAATGTTGGGATTCATGACAATTGCAGGGTTCCACTAAAATTCGAACAATCTAATTGACACACATGGTATGGAAGGAAATGCAAATAATCAGATTTCAGATGCTATATGCTAATCAAAAGTCCAAAACTCAAACACAACCCATACATCTCTCTTAGTCTCTTACATTATAGGATATATGAAACTAACATCAAGGCAAATTTCAAGAACTGAACTAAAGACTAAAGCGACTCCCTGATATACAACGCTACCACTAGTAAGCAGTAATCTGACTGCCTTACTTGCATTAATTTTCACAGGATACCTGTCTAACATTTTACACAGATTTTCCGATCTAGAGCAGTATCTCCAGGACAACATAATGTTCGTGCAACCCATGAAAGTCACTATTGAACAACAAGTAACCACATATTTGTGACCCATGTAAAGGTTTTGACAGAGAATTTCAACCTCCAAAAATAAAATCACTTCAAGTTGTGCATACTAATACACATAGTCTAAAAACCATCGGTTTTAGAATGTAAATTAGTATGCACAACTTGATATGGTTTGGATGATTAGTTTTCAATTCTCTATTAAAACTGGTCATGGAGTTGTTAAAAACTATGTCAACCAGTCCTTAGGTAGTTTTTAGTGACAACCTTGGAATTCCAAGCCAGAACTATTGTCATAATTAGTATCCAAATATAAACACATGACCCACTACCTAAACAAATGGATCTCAAATCAGAAAAAACAATAAAGGAAACTGAAAGTCAAAATGCTATCAAATTACTCAAGGAAAAAAATAGCAGAGAAAAATATTGGCATTGACATTTTACACTGATTTTCCAATCTAGAGCAGTAGCTCCAGGATAGCATTGTGTTTGTGTAATCTATATGTCCAGAACTAGATACCCGGTCAACCAAGTTTCACAAACTGTCACGCCCGTACCTTGTTCCAACACGAAAAATGAAGCCAAATTATTGAAAAAAGCATAACAGTGGCATTTTAGTGAGTGATTGATACTAGAGATTATATTGGAACTAACATACAAATAACAGCATATGCTATTGTATATCTCAAAAGGACGTAAGTGCAACAATTAAGTCAAAATCAAAACCCTACATTCGCCTTGGTTTACTTGTAGTCTACTGAATGAAAACTAAAGTACTAAAATTCAAAAGAGTTGTTCTACATGTCTCTCTGAGAACCCCAAAAGGAAATTTTACCAACTTAATCTCCTTTTCTCCTGAATGAGCATCCCTCTGTAATTCTATCTCTACCTGCAGAACACATTTTAACGCAGGAGTTCTGCAATCAATCCAACAACAACAAACATAAGAGAGAATTATAAAAGTGAAAATTAAAATCAAATAAAGAATCTAGAAATAACAACAGGTAAAGTCAATATGGATTCTAAAAACAAAAGTAAGATGCCAAGAACTAATGGCTTCATTTAAGAGCAAGTTTCCAGTGCCATCAAACTACAATCCTTTGTAAATAGCACACCATCTAAGTACTGGAACATGCTTCATGATAAGAAGGAAAGAAAAGCAACCCATACATCGGTCACTCAAAACCTGTATAAGGATACAAAACACCTTTACGTATGTACACCTAGACATATTCAGAAGTTTTTGAGACGTGAAACAGTTCACTTTACACACAACACAAGTACAAAGTTGTTTTTTCCAAGCTATCTACGAAGAAGCATATTCAGTTTCTTCCCGGAACACTACTTGGTGTATAAATAAGATTGGTTTATGGTACAGGAAGTTGTGGAACACTTTGCAAATTACATGACAAATGACAGCTTAGGAGTCATCGTGTTGAGATTATTAGTCCCACATTATCTGGGCAATCTAAGATCCCGCGGTTTATAATATTTTGGGCCTCTCCATTCATTGCCAATTGGTTTTGAGTTGGATGCACGTATTCTAACATGGTATCAGAGCAGGCTATTTGTGTCGAGTCATTTGACCGCATCTTTATTCCGCGTCACCCGATTAATTGTCCACGTGTTAGACCCAACGAGGCTACATGTGAGGGGGCGTGTTGAGATTATTAGTCCCACATTATCTGGGCAATCTAACATCCCGCGGTTTATAATCCTTTGGGCCTCTCCACTCATTGCCAATTGGTTTTGAGTTGGATGCACGTATTCTAACATGTTGAGATTATTAGTCCCACATGGTTGGGTTATTTAAGATCCTGCAGTTTATAATCTATTAGGACCTCTCCACTCATTGCCAATTGGTTTTGAGTTGGATGCCCGTATTTTAACATGGTATCAGAGCAGGTTATTTGCGACGAGTCATTGACCGCGCCTTTACTCCGCGTCACCCGATTTAATTGTCCACGTGTTAGACCCAACGAGGCTACACGTGAGGGGGCGTGTTGAGATTCTTAGTCCCACATTGTTGGGCATTCTAAGATCCTGCGGTTTATAATCCCTTAGGGCCTCTCCACTCATTGCCAATTAGTTTTGAGTTGGATGCTCGTATTCTAACATGGTTCTCCGAATCGGTATTCTTTTTAATAGTTACGCGCTTCTTCTTATAATTCTCGGGCGTTTATTGGCACCGCACTTCATCAACAACTTTCATGGCCAATCTCATGCGGTTTTTCCAATCCCCATGAGATTGAGGGAGGGTGTTAGAGTATACAAATATTATATGGAAAGTTTTAGTGTTTAGAGTTATATTTAGTATTCGATATATTTAGTATGAATTGATTTGCAAGTATTGGTCTTGCATACCAAGTTATGGTGTCGCTATATATACCTTATGGGTTCTCAATGTAAATCATCTCATTCAATAATACAATGGTAATATCTAGTAGTTCTGTCTCATCGTAAATACCCACACCGGCCTTTGCTGATAAGGAGCAGCTGAAGGCAAGTGTAAGGAATGCATATTGCTAAGCTAATTTCAATTGCTGTCGACTTCCCTACCCGCACAGATTCCTCCTCATTTACGCGTCAAGGAATACCTAGACTTCATGCAAAACCATAACTAGACCGACTTATGAGTCAAAGCGAGTGATAGGCAAACTATTAATTAGGCAGGTCAAAGATATTGCTCCCCACACTCGCCATATAAAACCCTTCACTTATATGATAAGGCTAACAATGGTGCACTCTTATCCTAGGTTATGGTTGCTGCAGTCTTTATTTATCCCACATCTGACTGACTGTAACTTTTTAGCAAGTAAGCTTATAGCATTCCAAACCAGCAGATTAGGTTGAAGAAGGTGTTGGTCAACCGCTGGTGGATTCCCTTGCAAGGATCTTGGCTTCCAGTTCTTCGATCCTCCGAGTTGCTGTGTGAAGAAGCTCACGAACTTCTCTGTTGATGGCATTAGCTTCATCACATTTCGCACGAGCTTGCTCAGCAATCTCCTTGAGATACTGCATAACAATTTCAGATTTGACAAATATTAAGTGACAAACCATCAAATCAAAGGTAAAGAAAGCCTTAATTTCCAATTTGACAGAGAAATAGTATTAGTTAGGGTTACAGAAACTAACATATAGTAAAATTAGGAGCACCATGAGAATCAGCATGTAAAAATCGGTGCTACTCAAACCATCAGAGGAGGGCAGATCCATTACTGCAGAGCTTTGGGTGTTGATCTAAACTTCTTAAGATTGCGATGCGGTTTGGAGTGAAGTATTCGAACTTTTTTTTACGGAATTTAGGTTTGGGGAGAGAATTAGGGAGAGATTTGGGGAGAGAAAATGTTATACAGACTAGGATGAGCGGATGATGGATCGAAGGCTATTAGGATTACTGTTCTTGGTATTTTGTGAAAGAACCGTTTTTTTGGGGACCAGCCTTTTTTTTGGGACCATTGCTTTATAAGGTCATCTACCCTATACTTATAAGGGATGTCCTAAAGTGTAGACATTATTAATTTGCCCCAAACCCTAATTAATATTATAACTAAACTAATAACTATCAAAATATAAATTTAACCTAATCTAATCTATTAACAAAACACAAAATCAGACCTACCGTACCGCCGCACAAACGAGTTTTGGGAGAATTTTTTTGTTTCTTCTCTTCTTCTTCTTCTTCTTCCTTTCAACATTGTCTTCATCGATTAATCGTCGATTCAAAAAAATTTCATCGTCGATTAATCAATCAACTATAAGAATGGTTCTTCGAAAGAAAACCCCAAGACTCCCAGGAACAGGTCCCCCATTAGGACATCTAGCAAATCAAAAACAAGTTCAAACTGAGGAAGAAGTGGAACCGGAAATTAGAGGCATCATCGAGTATCAAAGACGCAAGCCGAACCCTGATTCTGCCATGGACCAATCCGCAGGTATTTTCCAACAAACCCATAACTTTTAATTTGATTTTGATTGCTTCAAATGAATAGAAATCATCAAAATTGGGTTCAAATGGAATTTACAGTGCCTTGTTCGGTTAGGACGATTTTCTAAAAAATCCTAGTTTGTTAACCGAACTTCCTAAAAGGAAGAACACGAAGAACAGTTCGGTTCCAAGAAATTCAGAATTAGGTTACCGAACTCATAGTTCGGTTGCTTCGCAAAAATTGTTAAAACTGTTTTGCAACCAAACTTCACCTTTATTACTCCAAATTTATTTTTTGAAACGTTGTAACCGAACTCTGCTTTTTTACCCACTATGTTGAGTTAAGATTTAACCAAACTTTGTCCATTTGTTTCGGTGGGTTCGCAAAGAAAGTTAAAACTAGTAAGTAACCGAACTCTACCCCGAATACAAATTTTTTTTTTGACAAACATTGACAAACCGAACTCTTTACTAATTGCAAACTTCTGGAGTTCGGTTTGTTCGCAAAAAACCTTGACAAACCGAACTCCATACTAATTGCATATATGTGGAGTTCGGTTTGTTCGCAAAAAAACTGGAGTAACCGAACTCTTCACTAATTGCAAACTTCTGGAGTTCAGTTCGTTCGCAAAAAACCTTGACAAACCGAACTCCATACTAATTGCATATATGTGGAGTTCGGTTTGTTAAAAAAACTGGACTAACCGAACTCTTCACTGGAACACAATTTTTTTTTTAGAGTTGGCATATTTTCGTGAACTTTTGCTACTAACCAAACCTTACTACGAGAACCCTTATGTTGCGTCTGATTTAGTCAATCATTTATCGGTTAAGCTAATATCTTTTGTTTTCTTGATTAGTGGGAAAGGCAAAAAATCCAACCAAGGATTAGTGGAAGATATGAGAACTCCCACTCCTCGAGGAAGAGTACACTTAGGTGTTCATAAGCGTGGAACCCAAAATGCCAAGTTTGGAGGTGGGTCATTGCCGGGTGTTGTCATCCAAGATGATGCCAATAGAGATAATGTTGACAACGTAATCCAACAAGTTAATGAAGAGATTGTGGAAGAGATGGGCAGTGAAGAACATAATCAAGGTGGAGAAAGTGAACCAGCTGAAGAAGGATGAAATGAGGGTGACAATGATGACGGTGAAAAAGATGAGGAAGATGGAGATAAGGATGGAGATAATGAAGATGACGAATCAGAGGAGGACTCGTATGAAGAGGAAGAGGAACAAGTAGAAATAGTGGCAAAAAAACCTAGAAAGACGCCTAAAAAGCCTTGTGCTAGATATGCATACATTCCTGATGACGATTTGTGTTTGAAGCCAAAGAAGCCAACTTATGGTACTCCAAGAGATTGAGGGGCGGTATTGTTTGGCCACCAAAACTCATGGGCTGCCAAGATCTTTGCGACAAAGGTATTGAATCTTAACCATCAATATTTCTCAGTCATTTTATTATATTTTGACATATATTATATTTTTTTAAGCGTGTGAAGAACTTCTTAGTGTGTAATGATGCTAGTAGTGGTGTTGGTAGCTTTATTTTTCATAGATTAGGTATCGCTATTCAAAAAGGTGTTGGAACCCAGCTTATCGCTAGGTTACCAACCAAAAGCATGTAATTTTCTTTATTCATATCAATTTTATAGATATACATTAGTATATAAGATATGATGTTGATTTTGTAGGATCATAATAATGTTGTTCGTGTTTTGAAACGTCAAAAGAACAAGATATGGAGTATAGAGAATGAGTGTGATGAGGTCCGCTTGGCGGTATTTGATTGTGTACTATGGAACGGGATACAACATGTGCACCAAAAATTTGATGTTGTCACTGTTTCTGCATTTGCCGAGAGGGCTTATCCAGATACGGATACCTTTAATCTACCGTTAGACGAGATGGCAATAACTCCGGATGATTGTTTTAGAATCTCAACCCTACCAATTACGGGAACAAGTGTTCGAGATGGCTGCGATCCCTCTATAAGTTATGAACTTCTTGAAAAGTTGGTCGAAAGTGTCTAGGATGGAGATAGAAAGGCAGAATGTGAGTTTAGACGAGCTGCAAAAGAGCCTAAGGAAGGTGATGAGTATAATAAGTTTGAGGAAGACCGCACGTACAAGAAGAATTTGAAAAAAGATCAAGCTCAAAAGCTTGTTTAATGAGTTTTCAGGGACGAAAGATTTGGTTGCTGAAGGAAAGTTGGTGATGACAACGGAGAAGATTAAGCACCGTGTGACTGCTGATGAACACGCAAGTGCGACGCATTTTCACCCATAATTACATGAGCTAGGACTCATTTTATCACTAATAATATTGTTTTAAGTCTTTTCAAGGAAATAAGCTCTTATGGAAAAGTTGCTCGAAAAGTGGTTTTTGGACCCCGGAGGACACTTGTTATTCGAACTCACGATTTTGGATAAGAGGTAACCTATTACTATGGGGCACTCCAATGGCTAAGGGGCTACCTGATTTGTTATATACACCCCACCGCTATGGGCACCCTTTAAATTGTTACGGGGCACCCTTCTTCATCACCAAGAACACAAGGTTTTGGCGGGAAAAATGAATCTGTTTCTGCGAATATTTTTGGGATTGATTTGAGGAGATATTGTGGGGATTTACTCTCGGATATGGATAGGTACCATATTGTTTGGAGTAAACAGGGGTGGTAATTGCATTTGAATCGAGAAAGGAAGGAAATTATCACCGGTTAGAAGAAATTGATGATGAAAATATTTCATAGATTTTGTTGAGTTATTGTGGAAGATTTTGTTGCAGATTTTTGGTAAGATTTTGTGTGATTTATTCGTGCAAATGGATTTGAATGAAGTTATAACGGCATGACAGGATTGGTAAGGTGCATAATTCCGAAGAAGGAAAGATATATACACGATTTTTATAAAAGAGGGAAGAAATATCTTCGGGTTTATGGTTGGGTTTCTGGTGAGTTTAATACAGAAGTTAAGTGCAGTTAAGAGAGGATATTCTCCTAGGATCCATATATTTATCATATCAACAGAGTTTGGGAAGTTTTCAAGACAGTTAACGCATGAAGAGAAAGAAATAATCTTCGTGTAATGGCAGTGAGAATAATGGATTAAAGAGAAAATATTCTGCATTAAACTGAGGATATTTGGATGCTGTGGAGTATAAAAAGGTAGTTGGTAAACAGATAAAGGATATCGAGAGTCCGGGGAAGAAAATAGAGAGTTGCATAGCAACTTCTCTGCTGCTGCAGAGAGAAGAAGAAGAAAAAGAAGAAGAAGAGCTTTGACGCCTACGGACTGTCGCAAGAAACTGTCGTTTATTGACAGTACTTGTAACAGTCTGTCTGGCACGCTTAATTTGTATTTGCAACATTTATTGTAACAGTGATTTCTGTAACGCCGACACAGCGTTGCAGATTCATTGTATTATTAGTTTTCTTTAATAAAAACACCATTTGAGGTATAAATTATATTTTTGAGTTTGTATTTATCATGAGAAGCTAAACCCCAACACTGGGTCGACGGAGGAAGACGAATTTCATACATGGGTAAAATTATTTAATTCTTTATAAGACTTTTGCATTAATATTAATTGAAATATGATTTGAAAAAATTAGTTATCATTTTATTAGATGGGTAATGCTTTCTTAGATGTTTGATGTCACATGCTTACGATTTATAACTAATGTTTGGAGAATCTACCTTGGCAAAAATAAGAGTCAATATTGTTTTATTTATTGAGCAATAATTGTTTGAGAATGAATAATTGAACCTCTTGATATGAGTTTGGCCGAATCCTAGACACAGTAACTCTCTATTTTATTCCTTTAAAATTAATCTTAACAAGTCTTAGAGTTCTAATCCTTATTTACTAGAATTATAACGACAATATCTTAATCATTTTGGCGCCGCCGACGCGGATTTGTTTTTAGATTAATTTTTAGTTTTTTTTTTTAGTTTTTATAGTATTTTCTTTAGATTTTCTTTTTCCTTTTTATGCGTTTCTTTTTGTATTTCTTTTCAGGGACCTTTTGAGGATGATGCCTTCTTCTGAGGAGACGTCACCTACGATGACGCTGGCGGAGTATAAGCGTAGAAAGTCAAATTATCAGGAAACCTCATCTGAGATGACGCTTGCTGAATATAAGCGTAGGCAACGGTATGGAGTTTTTGATCCACATGTGGTAAGTGAAGAATCCCCTCTAGAGATATATGAGAAGTATTATAAACACACACCACTTAGCTTGGAACTAAGATTGAGAATTCTGGAATGCCAAAAATTATTTAATGATGATGATGACTGTAGTGACTCTCTGACCGAGACAGAATTTTTAGATGACCCTGTGAATGATTGTGTAGATGATTTGTCTAATTTATTAGAAGAATCTATCTCGCAAGATCTTTCACCCAACTTAGAGGTTTTTTCTAGTCCCCTAGACTTCCAAAAGTTACCTAATTTAGGGTTAGAATTATGTGCTTCAAAAATTTTGTTGGATTACTTTGTATCTAAATACCCAGAGGACTTGCCTATTCCTGATACAGTGCATGAGCCGATTGATAATTCCCCAGTCTCAATAGAATCCCCATATTTTGTTCTTTACGCACTTCCTTGTGCTGTAAAAACTTGATTTAGGGGTAAATCTTGGTTTTTGATAGTTTCAGCGTCTCCGCGTTTTCATGACATAAGTGTGAAGCTGTCGTTTGTAAATATTGTATTTTGGATCGATCCCCAAGTTTTCAGGGTATTAGTGTATGGGGATCCTTTTTGTACATTCCAGTAGGTGTATTTTTATTTTTATTTTTATATTTTCGTTTACTTTTTTTGCATTGGATGACTCAATTACATTGAGGACAATGTAACGTTTAAGTGTGGGGGAGTGGTTAACGTTTTATTTTTCTATTTCAGGAATTTCTTGCATATTATGACCAGCTGTGTAGCGGGTTTACAAAAAAAAAAAATTATGACCAGCTGTGGAGCGGGTCTAAAAACAAAAACAAAAAACAAAAATTATGACCAGCTGTGGAGCGGGTCTTTTCTTTTGTTCTCTTATCATTTTATGACCAGCTGTGTAAGAGGGTCTCTCTCTTTCTATCTCTCTCTTATTCTATGACCAGCTGTGTAGCGAGTCTTTTCTTTTTCCTTGCATTATATGACCAGCTATGTAGCGGGTCTAAAAAAAAATTAAAATAAATTATGATCAACTGTGTAGCGGGTTTTCTCTCTCTTATTTTATGACCAGCTGTGTAGTGGGTTAATTCTTCTGTTTTGATCGAGGACTAGCAAAATGTAAGTGTGGGGAAATTTGATGAACACGCAAGTGCGACGCATTTTCACCCATAATTACATGAGCTAGGACTCATTTTATCACTAATAATATTGTTTTAAGTCATTTCAAGGAAATAAGCTCTTATGGAAAAGTTGCTCGAAAAGTGGTTTTTGGACCCCGGAGGACACTTGTTATTCGAACTCACAATTATGGATAAGGGGTAACCTATTACTATGGGGAACTTCATTGGCTAAGGGGCTACCTGATTTGTTATATACACCCCACCGCTATGGGCACCCTTGAAATTGTTACGGGGAACCCTTCTTCATCACCAAGAACACAAGGTTTTGGCGGGAAAAATGAATCTGTTTCTGCGAATATTTTTGGGATTGATTTGAGGAGATATTGTGGGGATTTACTCTCGGATATGGATAGATACCATCTTGTTTGGAGTAAACAGGTAATTGCATTTGAATCGAGAAAGGAAGGAAATTATCACCGGTTAGAAGAAATTGAGGATGAAGATATTTCATAGATTTTGTTGAGTTATTGTGGAAGATTTTGTTGCAGATTTTTGGTAAGATTTTGTGTGATTTATTCGTGCAAATGGATTTGAATGAAGTTATAGTGGCATGACAGGATTGGTAAGGTGCATAATTCCGAAGAAGGAAAGATGTATACACGATTTTTCTAAAAGAGGGAAGAAATATCTTCGGGTTTATGGTTGGGTTTCTGGTGAGTTTAATACAGAAGTTAAGTGCAGTTAAGCGAGGATATTCTCCTAGGATCCATATATTTATCATATCAACAGAGTTTGGGAAGTTTTCAAAACAGTTAACGCATGAAGAGAAAGAAATAATCTTCGTGTAATGGCAGTGAGAATAATGGATTAAAGAGAAAATATTCTGCATTAAACTGAGGATATTTGGATGCTGTGGAGTATAAAAAGGTAGGTGGTAAACAGAGAAAGGATATCGAGAGTCCGGGGAAGAAAATAGAGAGTTGCATAGCAACTTCTCTGCTGCTGCAGAGAGAAGAAGAAGAAGAAGAAGAGCTTTGACGCCTACGGACTGTCGCAAGAAACTGTCGTTTATTGACAATACTTGTAACAGTCTGTCTGGCACGCTTAATTTGTATTTGCAACATCTATTGTAACAGTGATTTCTGTAGCGCCGACACAGCGTTGCAGATTCTTTGTATTATTAGTTTTCTTTAATAAAAACACCATTTGAGGTATAAATTATATTTTTGAGTTTGTATTTATCATGAGAAGCTAAACCCCAACACTGGTTCGACGGAGGAAGACGAATTTCATACATGGGTAAAATTATTTAATTCTTTATAAGACTTTTGCATTAATTTGAATTGAAATATGATTTGAAAAAATTAGTTATCATTTTATTAGATGGGTAATGCTTGCTTAGATGTTTGATGTCCCATGCTTACGATTTATAACTAATGTTTGGAGAATCTACCTTGGCAAAAATAAGAGTCAATATTGTTTTATTTATTGAGCGATAATTGTTTGAGAATGAATAATTGAACCTCTTGATATAAGTTTGGCCGAATCCTAGACACAGTAACTCTCTATTTTATTCCTGTAAAATTAATCTTAACAAGTCTTAGAGTTCGAATCCCTATTTACTACAATTACAACGACAATCAAAAAAAAATCTTAATCAACTGCTTATTTGTTATATCAACTAGGAACCATTTTCTTCCCCGATACTCTAGGTCACTCGGTAAATACTCATTACCTCCAGCTATTGGACCCCCTTGATGAGGTGAACAACTACTGTTGGGGCATTGCGGTTCTTTCATTCGTTCAACCGGAGCTCAGAAAAGTTTCGAGGCTTAAGAGTGTTTTTTTTGGAGGCTTATACACCCTTGTTCAGGTACCCCATTAAATTATCCTTTGTGTGTTTCAAGATATAAGTGAATGAATCTGTATTGTTACTAATCATACTTCGAATGTATTATTGGTTGCTTATACTCATAGGTTTGGGTGTACGACCACCTTCTTAAACTGCAATTGTCTCATGCTAAGACTCCTTGGCTTTATGGGAAGCCTACAGTTGGTAAATATGAATTTTCAAACTCATAGGACAAGGGTAAGAAGAATAAGGTGTTGGAGTTGAGGGAGAAATTGGATAAGTTAACAGTGGAAGATGAGACAACTTTCTTGTGTCCAAAGTGTACCACAAGAGGAAAACTTCAACTTCAAGGTGACGAAGCGGGGAACTAACAACACCGAAAAGAATTTCAGTCCAAAATATGATCCTGCACCATTAGTGACCCACTGGAACAACTTTGGGGAATATCTTATTCCAGCTGAAGAGTGTCAAGATTCGTTTGATGATCAAATGCCGCTGACGAGGGATATATGGAATGGTATGAAAATTTTTCTCATCCTCGTGTAATAAACTATGTCCAACAAGCCCGTGCTGAGAAAGCGAAAGCGAAGGTAGTGAAGAATGAGGGTCAGAAAATTATGAAGCATACCCCTAGCTGTGGTGATGAGGCCTTGATCTTGTGGAATTCGGCGGTAAGATATTTACTCTTATTTTTGTTTTTCGAAATGTTATAAAGTATTGAAAAATTAAATTTACTTATGTTTTTGATTGAAAAAGGTGAAGGCAAATGCTAAATTTTTGAAGAAAATGATGGAAAAAGTACAGAGTGGAGAGCCGATGGACACTCGACAACAAACAGACCTCCACAACCAATGGACTAATGTTTTTCACTCAACATTCTTGATTCAAGCCAGGTTGATCCAATCCAGACCATGTAGTTGAAGAGGAGTCGTCGAGAAGGGGGAGGTTCAAGTCGGATGGTTGAACAACAAAGCAGTGGAGATGACACTCCTAGTGACGAGGGACGAGCTAAAGCTCCTAAACGTAAGAGTAGAGAAGTTTCTCGTAGTGGTCGTGGTAAATGAGTGATTTTAACAATTAGTACTTTGTTTTCTTATGTTTACAAAACTTATTGCGTATTTGATAGTTTCTTTCCTAATGTTTGGAAGATTTATTTATTGCGGATTTGGTAGTTATGAATTTCTTATGTTCGTGTGCTTCCAACATTTAGTTATGTGGTTTAGTAAATGAATTTCATAATTTGGTTTTTAATTTGTGTTTTAAGGGATTAGTTCGGATATTTGACTCATATGTGTTTCATTACATTAAAAGTTTTAAGAAACTATAGTTCGGTTAGTAGACCAAATATCGTAAGCAACCGAACTCTTGGATGTCCCTAAGTTTGGTTTGTTCGCAAATTTGTAATCTAACCGAACTCAGCAACAAAAAAAATCAGAAGTTACAGAGTTGTATTCGGTCACCTGGTATAAAATGGCAGGTAACCGAACCAAGGAGTTCCAAAATAAGTGATGATAACCTAAAGTTCGGTTACCTGCAAGAATTTATCAGGTAACCGAACCACGGAGTTGGATTACCTACTATGTTTTACCAGGTAACCGTATACAACTCTGTAACTTCTACTTTTTTGTAGTTCATAAGTTCGGTTACATTGGATTTACTAAACCAACTGAACTTAAGGACAAACAAGTTCGGTTATATGTACAAAGTTATCTATAACCGAACTACATAGTTCGGTTTGGTTATTAATTTTCTGATGTAACCGAACTACAAAATTTTAAATTAAAATGACACAAAGTAGTAACGGCTATTTTTATGGCCGTTATACACCTCAGTGGTATATATATGTGTCTCATAGTTAACATTTTGTTTTAAAATTTTCTAAAAATGGCAGCTACTAGTCCTAAATTTACTCTAGATGAAGATCTTTCTCTTTGCAGAAACTACATACTATACTATGCAAAGAGGGGTGAAGAACAAAGAATGAATGGTATTATGGGTCAAAGTTATTGGGGTAAAATTCATGAGAAATTCCGCTCCGACACAACAAACCCTCATAACCGTGATCATATAAGCTTTGTTCATTCGATTTGGAAAGATTCAAGATAGAGTTGTGGAATTTATGGATTTGTTTCATATTGTAAGGCGGTATCGACTTAGGGGTGAAACATGCGACGAAATGATTTTAACAGCAAAAAATTAATGGCGAAGATGGAAGAGAAAGAATTTCAAATATGAAGATCATTTATCATCCTCAAAGACTTTTTCATAACGCGTTTCAGATATTAAATGTTATGTTATTTTATTTCGGCAATATCACGTAATAGTTCGTCCATGTCCTGTAATTTCATTTCCTAACAGAACTTTTGTCCTGCAATAATTCGGTGATGTCCTTTAATCTAAGTTCATTTCTATAAGCGTCATTGCAAAAAACTAAAAAATAAGACCAAATAACTAAAAAAAAAACCAAATTCCAAATCCTTCAAAGCTTTCCACAAGGGAAATTGAGCCTTCGTGTATAATTTTATCCGAATCCTTCAAAGCTTTCCACATCTCCATGTTACGCTCACACATAATGTACCAACCCAACATTCTGTTGGTGTTAAATCCAGGCCAATAAGAGTTTCCGCATATCGGAGGCAATGGACAATTGTCTTCTAACCGGAGGCCTATAAAATGGTTGTTGTTAATCAACGCAATCACCACTCTCCTACGTTTAAGTTGCTCGACACATATGGTTGTTTTCGGAGTGTATGTGAAACTAGCACCTTTTGAAAAATAGTGAACCACGCAATTGAATGCTTCGGCGATTAAGTGCCCACATATCGGCATGCACATTCGATGATCCCTTGTGATTAGATTGGCCCCGTGGAGACGGATTTGATACCTAACAAACTGCACATTGAGACTAGCATCCCCATCGGACGATATTGTCGTGTAAAATTCCGATTTCTCCTTTATCTTCATCAACAACCTTTTCCGGACATAAGTGATTTGATCATCATTATATAGCTTCGCACCTTGAGTGAAA
Organism: Papaver somniferum; assembly: GCF_003573695.1. Taxonomy (NCBI): domain Eukaryota; kingdom Viridiplantae; phylum Streptophyta; class Magnoliopsida; order Ranunculales; family Papaveraceae; genus Papaver; species Papaver somniferum. The sequence continues at coordinate 178,845,386 of NC_039362.1, read as the reverse complement.
GGCCCTAATTGTTGTACGACAACGTGGAAACCGCAATTACCATCCGGAGGGACGTCATCAGTGGATATGACGTACTTTCTAATGTAAGGAGGTATCTCTTCCAAGTAACTTTTATCAACAAAAGGGGTTGGTGGCGAGTGTAACATCAGTCTTTTTTTCTTCATATCCCGTTCACTTGTTTCGCCCTTTTCCATAATATTCCTAGCATTTTTCTTAGAATCTTCTTGGTACTTCGCCGCGGTATACTCATGCCCCGAAGAAACTCTAGTAAAAGGGGTCATTTCACTTTTCCTCTTAGCCAACACCTTTGCATATTCTCATACTTTTTTTTTTTTGTTTCTTTGGTGCTTGGCCTACCTTTGACCTTGCCTTTTTTAGGTTCTTGCACATTCTACGAAGTGTGGGGATAAACGATTGGCCGCATGTCATACCAAAAGATTTGCCTTTCGAGTTTGTTCATGTTCCGGTACATCTCGATAACGATTCTTCCCATTTCATTGTCACCAAACTCTTCTCCGACATCGTCCTTTGGAGGAGGGACAAAACTTAATTGTTGCCAATATGGATCTATATCGCTTAAAGGGATTATGCCATGTTCATACTTAACTATGATATGACGACGGGAGTCCCGTAGACTTCATCATGTTGCAAACACACACCTCGTCCGGCTTGGTTCCCCATATGTCAATCAAATTCACCTCTACCATTAACCTGTTAATGCAAGCACGTGAAACATTATAATGGAGTCCCTTGAAAAACCGAAGGTCCTCCAAGTTCTTGATGTTACCACCTTTTTGTACAATCATTTTGTACTACATGATGCGGCTTTTTTAAAACTTCTCCTTAATTCTATCAATCTCGCGGTTGAAGTAATTCTCCATTACGTTAAACACAATCACAAAATTATCGACACATCCAAAAAGATTTTTCTTCAACCGGTGGTGAGCCGATTCTACCAAATTTGTCGCTTGATTCCCAAAGTGTTTATGGTGGTTGGTAAATGCATAAACGAAGCGCTCTTTGTGCGGTTCCAACCATTGGTTAACCACATACGTTACAATATCCTCGGGATATTCGGGGTTAGACCAATGCTCGATAAATACGACAAGATTTAGATTATACTCTTCTTCGGTGAGAGACCAAATCAATGACTCCCATTCACTAGAGAAAGCAACCCATTTAGCGTGATTTATAGTGTATAGTTTATCGAATTCCTCTTTTGCATCCGCTTGTTCATTTTCCGGTAGCTTACTAATCTCTTCAAATACTTTCCTCTTTGGTGGACAAATTTGAGGCTTGCACCTATCATCACATTACACCGTATATGGAACGTACAATGCATATTATTTGCTAATGGGAAGACTCTCTCTATTGCGTTCATTAATGCTACATCATTGTCCGTCACTATAACCACAGGAATATCATCATCTCGGTATATGGCCTTCAATTGTTGTAGCGCCCAAGTGTAACTTGGTTCTTTCTCATCTTCTAGAAAACAAAAAGAAAAAGTAAACGGTGAGTTCGTTGAGGTACGACCAACAATGTTGAACAATGGAATCTCGTATTTGTTATTCTTGTAAGTGCAGTCCATTATAAGAACTTGATGGAAGCGTTGAGCCAATTGAACACTCTTCAGATGCGCAGTGAAGAGATGTGTTATTTCATCTTCCGGACCTACCTTCTTTTGAACCGCGTAGCCTTTCTCTTGAGCGCAAAAAAACAATTGTTGCATCACGTTTCTATCCTTCCATTTATTCCTTTTAATTGTCTCAATTGCATTGTAAATGGTGGACAAAGATGATACGTTATCCTTGTTATCATCCTTTAGTAATCGAATCATATTAAGTGGTGAAATACTCATTCTCCTAAATTTAGATATTTTCTCCATTTCTTGAGGAGTGAGTCGAGCGGCAATTGATTGTCCTTCAAGATCCTCCGGACGAGGGTGGTTATGATGACCTTCCACCTTATCCATAGATAAAACGCAACCCTTCCTGTTTTTGCACTTACTAAATACTAGCTTGAACGTACATTTAATTTTCTTTGAGCACGTTGTGTTCTTCCTCGTCGTATTTCCTTTATACACATAACCCTTCCTCTTGTGATTGACATCGGGATCTCCACTTCTCTCACAAACCATTTAAAAACGAGTTTTGCTTTCTTTTCCATTCAAAACTAATATGCACATGGCTTTCTTGGCATGCTCTCTAGCCCAATTCTTCGCATCAATAGGTTCTTCAAATACCAAATCATTGGCATAGTGATGGGATGTATCTTCTAAAAACATACCAACCGGAGAAGGTTGATCATCCATTGGTATAGGTTGACATTCAACTACAAGAAATGGAACAACATCAATTGCAATCACAAACAAGTTCGGTAACATGATAATTTGATCCGGATAACCGAACTCCGCGTTCGGTTGGTAAAGAAAGTTGACATGTAACCGAACAAATAACAAGCAAAAAGTTCGGTTACCTTCCATTTTTAACTAGGTAACCGAATGCAACTCTGGAACTTTTGATTTCTTTTATTTGTTAAGTTCATTTAGTCGTGCTGTTGGGTTCAAGTTTGCGAAACAACCTGAAAAAGCGGGGGTCTAACAACACCACCCAATATATCGCTTAGCAATATGTATGGACTAACTCCGAAATAATTTGCTAGAGAATCAACTAGACAGTCATATTCAATCTAGATAAAAGTATCTCAAGGAGTTAATATCTCTCTCTTATTTTTGATATTACTCAAGCTAATAGAAATCAGTGAGTCCTAATCAAACACAAGGATTAATTGGACGGTACCAAAGACCAATGTCCAAGGATCAATCAATATCAATCAACAACCAAAGGTCGGATTTCCAATTGACGATCACAAACGCACAACCTGTATTATTTCATTAGATAACAAATATAATGCGGAAATAGAAATAACATAGACACCATAATTTTGTTAACGAGGAAACCGCAAATGCAGAAAAACCCCGGGACCTAGTCCCGATTAAATACACACTGTATTAAGCCGCTACAAACCCTAGCCTACTCCAAGATAACTTCGGACTGGACTATAGTTGAACCCCAATCAGTCTCCAACTAATTCAAGGTACATTTGTACTCCCTACGCCTCTGATACCAGCAGTACCCTGCGCACTTGACTCCCTTAGCTGATCTCACCCACAACTAAGAGTTGCTGCAACCCAAAATCGCAGACTTGATAAAAAAACAAATTTGTCTCACACAGAAAAGTTTATCAAAGGATAAATATGTCTCCCACATAAGAACCCTAGGTTTTTGTTCCATCTTATGATATGAAATCAAGGTGAATAGGAACCAATTGACAATCCGCTCTTCTATTCCCGAAGAACAACCTAGATTAATCAATCACCTCTCAACAGTCTTACTTGTATAAACAAGAGGACGTCGAGGAATCACAAACAGTGAGACGAAGATGTTTGTGACTTCTTTATCTTGCCTATCGGAGAACTCTCACGATCTCAAGCCAATCAATAATATTGTACTCGTATGATTGAAGATGCAAGATCAGATCAGACAACTACGATAAAAGTAGTATCGGTCTGGCTTCAAAATCCCAATGAAGTCTTTAAGTCGTTAACCTGGTTTTAGAGAAGAAAACCAAAGGTTAAAGGATAATCGACTCTAGCGAGCGCACTAGTATCACACAGACATGTGGGGATTAGTTTTTCCCAATGCTAGATGTCTCCTTTATATAGTCTTCAAATCAGGGTTTTGACTTAGGTACAAAGCAATCAATATTCACCGTTAGATGAAAACTTTATTTAGATTCATGCTAATATTTCTCAACCGTTAGATCGAAAACTTAGCTTGTCACACACACTTGAGATATACGTTTACTGGTTTGTGAAAACCATGCCCAAATGTGTACGTGTATGTTGGTTCAACATACTAACCCAAAAGGTTGACCATATGAGCATTTCATATTAACCTTGTTCTTCTTCACTATAACTAGTTCAATTGACTCAAATGAACTAGTTAGAGAGTTGTTAAATTTCTATGAGATATTATGTAACTACACAAGACACAATTGAAACAGAGATGATTCAATTCGATTGAATCGGCTCATGAACTTTATAGCCACGGTTTGCATACTTCACTCGTTAGTAATTTAAGTTTCATGTTCATAGCACATCTTTAGATCATAACCCACTCAAGTTCGCAAGCAAGTTCGCGGACTTAAGGCAACCGGCAGAGTTTTCCAAACTCAGTAGAAAATATCGGCAAAGATACTTCCGCCAGTTCGCGGACTAAACACGCAAACGAGTTTTTGTAAATCCCAACAGAAATTCTCGGTAAGCGAACTTCCGTCAGTTCGCGGACTCAGTTCGCAAACTGAGTTCGCGGACTTGGCAAAGCCAATTCCTCCAGTTTCTCTCAATCAACAAAGTTCGCAAACTTCGGATTATGGAATAGGACTTATACACATATGTGTTACCACATAATGCTTATATCCATCATTGGTTATATTGACCTAAACTCTCATTCCAACCATTGAAACATTCTTAGATGACGCTATATAGTTGTTACACTATTTCTCGTCAAAACGATTTTCAAAGTGATTGAAATATTATGACTTTCGTCACTAGGTGAAGATAAACCCGATCAAAGAGAAACGCTTTACCAACACATGATTTCGAGATATAGATAGGCGAGATATACTCGGCTCGAAATATCAAATGTGTATGATCCAGTCTATCTAGTGTATGACTTTTGTCTCATAAGAAGTAGGAAATAGAAGAGATAAACTTTTGAGTGATAAATAAGTTCAAGTCTCCACATACATTTTTGTCCACCACTCACCAACACCGCAATAGCTTTCACCACCCATTACTTCTTCCACTACCACCACTATTACATATTGAAATAATTGTTACCAACGGGCAATTGGTCTACTGGTATGATTCTCTCTTAGGGTGAGAGAGGTCCCGAGTTCAATTCTCGGATTTCCCCATAAGTGTTTGTCTGTGTACAAACCATACTTTCTTTTTTTAGAAATAATTAATACTTTTTACTTTATTTATTGATGGAAATATGTTATGATAGCTTAATTAAGGAAATATTTATGATGAAATGAAAAGTTAACAAATCATTTGTTATGAGGAATTAATTGAAACGCTTATAATGTTTAATTTGAACAAACCATGACCATAGATTTATCTTCTCCCTAGACAAATCTTGGTCACTCTTTATCTTGCCTAACTTGTCCAAACCTTGTCTTGTATTCTAGACATTGTTTTTTTTCTTCTTTTCTTCTGACTCATCTGAGTCATCTGGATCTAACTGATATCACCTTATACTGATCCAAGATTCCTACTTTGTCCGTGCCTTTGGGTATTAGTTTCATATTGCAATGCATGACTATCTAGATAGACGAGAAGGGTACTTTGAAGTTTCATTTAGTTCCGGCACATATCCTCCACAAATTGAATATTACCTAGAAGAATAAAGTCAGACATCTACTCATTACCCAAATTTTAAGAAGAACTAGAATTTTAATATCTTTTCACATCATTTTTATAACTACTGGAGACAATGAAATACACTCAATCAATATCTAACATAATAATTTATTTGAAGCATCAGTGGTTTATTCAGTTAACATCGGTCAATATCACCGACGCCACCGCACCGTATATTATAAGTTACACCGTATATTATAACGAAACTGCTACACTTCCCCCACTCTCTTCCCCCACTCCTTTCCACCATTAGGTGGCATTGATCTTAGCCCTTGAATCCTTGGATTGGAGTTAGAAGGGGGATCTTTTGTATGGCTTTCTACATGACACCTAGTGGTGGACATGGGTGTGGGAAGACTAGCATTTTCGATATCTAAAGACTTAAATGCCTAGACAAATAAAGCTCTCACGTTGAACGGTGAGGAAATCCTCGCTTCCTATTGGTCGAAACAAGTCTTTTTTGAGTTTTGTGAAACAAGTGTTTTGGCGAGGACACTTGACAACATACGATTGGTTTAAAAAATAGGAAAAACAAAAAGAAAAGGAAACCAAGTTTGGAATTCAAGCCGTGACAATTTGGAATTCCTTCCTAACGTTACAATTGTTTATGTGAGATGCCAAAGTTGATTGGATTTCCGAATGTCAGCAACGAGTATCCATCCAGACTTTTCCGCACGTAAGATGGCAGAAACCAATTCTCAATAGGTAAACCTCAACCCTTTTGTTTTCTTCATGTTATCATATTGTACCCTAACCCTTTTGTTTTTATGACACCGAGGTAAGATCTTGATTTGTAGTAAAACTTTTTATTAATTGTTGACCATTAATAAAAATGGTACAAGTCTGGATGGTGATAAGAGCCGAGTTCTGAAGCTGTTCTATAAGAAGTGTGTTATTGTCATGATTTGTGTGACTGGTTCCGAAGGATTAGGACTTAGTTTGGAAGTTGTGATAAACATGGAAAGTTGTTACTGCTTCGTATTACGTTGGTGTTTACCAACAGTTTGATCGTGATAAAGAAAAACTCGATGAAGATGATGCTGCGAAGTGTGACATTGCTGGAGATTTGAGGTTTTACGACTTAAAAAAAAAGGTGAGACACATGTATTGATGCCAGACAACGAAAAAAAGAAAATGCTTAAAGTGATTTTGCTGGTGTGTGCGTTATGGGTCGTAAGCTTCTGAGTCCAGAGGAAAGGAAGTTTGGTCAAAGTTTTTTGAGAATATTTCGAAAGCAACATGGAGCTGTGATCAATAATGAAAAAAAAAAAAAAAAAGGGTTATGAACAGTTGCTCGAGTTTGGACAGAACAGGATGCCGAGAAAACAAGGGTTACTGTCGTTGATTGCAGTTGATTTGCTGAGATGATGCTATGAGTTATAGAGGTTCGACGATGGCTGTGTTATATTGGTGGTGTTGCAGTGGCTTGAACTCGATGTGAAGCACATGTTTTTGACGTGGAGAAAAATCAGTTCAAAACTGATCTTGGAACGTTGGTTGCAAAGATGGTTGACCATATAAAAGTTACGAATAAGTAACCACAGGTTAAGTCTTAGTTTGATACCTTTTTCTTTTTTTATCAACGGTCTGTAGCTTATACTGTTAGGTGATGTTCATGAAGTGATCATATTATATTTTGTTTTTTCTATTAGTTTCCGTTTTTTACAATGCAGGCATGATTGGAAAAGAGGAGAATTTGCTCACATCTTAATTCGAAAACCAGCTGCTTATACTTTTCAGGTATCCAATTACTCTCATATTAAATATCTTGCTTAATCCAGATTATCAAACTAAAGTAGGAGATTTCTGGGTTTATCCCTCCAAGGATAGATTAATATCTGTTAGGATGTAAATTCCGTTATGGTTTAATTAGTATTTAACCTGTTTGCATGGATCACTTGAATTGTCTTACGGACACATCACTACAAGAAAAATGGTCTTGAGCGACCAGGTAGTTTAAGTTGCAGAAGCCCATATTAAGTCGCTCTAACTCTTATAGCGATAAAAAGTGGCACTTGCTCTGTGGTTGCAAAAGGTGGGATTTGTAAAGGTCTAAAGCAGTTAGGCAATCGCTTTAGTCATCAACCGACCATCTTAGAGCAAGTAAAAAATGCATCGCTTTAAAGCTAGACCAACCATCTTAGAGCAAGTAAAAAATGCATCGTTTTAAAGCTAGACCAACCATCTTAGAGCAAGTAAAAAATGCATCGTTTTAAAGCTAGACCAACCATCTTATAGCAAATGAAATATGCATCACTTCAAGGCTAGACCAACCATCCTAGGAGCAATTAGAAAGCTATGGAACAACCGGCCTGAAGTTGGTTGCTTCGGTTTTTAAGGTGCCAAATTTAAGTTGGTTGCTTCAGTTTTTAAGGTGCCAAATTAATGGAAGTAATTACTAATAAGATTCTATAATTATCCAGTTTTAATTGAGATTAAAAGTAACTAAAACATCTTATCTATCATTAATTAACCGTTGCTTTATTACAAGTGACTGGTTTACAACCCATCCCCGAAAAGAACAAAAGGTCTGAACAAAGGGAAAAAAAGGGTCCAGTGAACGGCATGAGACCTGTATATTCATCAAAACACAACTGCACACACATCATTCATTAATTTCCTCACCATCTTCCTCTCCAGATAGTTCATTCTCCTGATTAACATCAGCACATCCATCATCCTGCAAATCATCTTCGCGCAAGTCATCCCAAGTAAATCCATCTTCAACTTCATTCTCCTGTTGACGTTCATCTTCAGACTCATCTTCTAGATCATCTGGCACGGGTTCACAACCAAGCATCTTCAAAGCCTCATTCAAATACTCTCTGAGATTATGCTCCCTCCGTTGAAGCTTTGAGATATCTTTTTCTTGCTTTGCAACTTTCTTCTTTTCAGTGTCCAGCTGTTCTTGGAGAGCAGACATGTGTGCTTCATTTTTCTCATATATACTGAAACGAGTAGCAACTTTTTACTTACGAGCACGCTTAACACCAGTACGACGAGGATCAACAACCATTGCATATATTTCCTCAGGCGTGTAGCTGACTTCCCTAGATGAACCTTCTCACTAATCCGTTTCATCTCTGCTTGCATACACACATAGTAGAAACATGCAACTAATTTAGAGTTCAAACACATGCAGCTATCATGAAATAAGACAAAACAACACAACAGTTACAAAAATATCCTTGTCTTATAAGCAGATTTTTCATTCAAAGTGTAGTAACTAGCATAAAAAAAGCAAAAGACGGATGGATCAAATACTATGTTAAGACTACATTTAAACAACTAAGGTTCTATGTATGATCAAAGAACTCATTGCAAAAAAAAAAGTTTACAACAAATCATATTTTGTCAACACAAAAACATGCGGACATTTAAGATATCAACCAACAAAAAATTAATGGATCCCGAAAACTAGTCGAAAACAATGTTCTAAATCACCAAAACTTTAACAGCTTTACCCTCATCTCCCATGCTAACAATACAGAGAAAGACCTACTATAATCAACCATATTATCAAAGGCTACTATAATCCAACTATATTATCAAAGAACTTCCTTCAAGTTACTGAATGAATCACACTATAAATCACTTCAAAATAATTATTTCTCAGAGGAATATTAACAAACACATAATAAGCATGGAACAAAATGTTTATCAAACAATCAAAATGAGATGCTTAAAGCCTCAGACAAGTATTACCAAACGAAAAACCCCTCTAAAACCTTAATTACATCTGAAACTACATTTTCATAATATGGGATCCCATAAAAATCCGCACAATCAGAGAAAAAAATCCCTAAAAACATTGATTTCTTTAGTTTCTTAAGCATTTTACTTTTAAGATCTTTCTAAGACCGAACTTCAGTGTTTGTATGGCCACGAAAAGAAAATTATAAACATTAGAAATGATGGGTTTTAATGACAAAAGCTGTCTCATACAGGATGCCAATTCTAGCTCCCTCCAGACAGCAAATTACCTGCTCAAATAAAATACCAAATGAATTACTCAGTTATTCAAATTTGATAACATAAGAGCACCACAAGCTGGAAATCAGACTTGACCATCACCTCTAGCATATTATGCAAACAGAAAAAGTCATATTCACTAACTGCTCAGCCATTCATAACATCAAACCCCCATCAAATTCTGAATCAAAACATCAAAAACAAGTACAAGGATTAAGGAAGAAAGAGTGAAAAATCAAAATACCCCAAATCGAATCCAATAAATTCAATCAAAAATCCCCAAAATCCAACATATACAGACAAAGATTAATAAAATCAAAGTTTGAAAACCACACAATCCAACCAAATCGAATCCAGATCTTGGGAAAAAATAAGAAAAAACAAGCAAATGAATTGCAGGGCGTAATTGAAATAAAAAAACAAAAACCTAAGTAGTAAAAAGGATATCTCGATCATAAATCTAAGGATTTTAAGAAAAATTGAAAGAAAAAAAAGGAACCCTACCCATAAGTAAACCAATTCCTTCCGATTAACTTCTTCGCTGAGTAACTCCACAAAATCCTCACTAATTCCTTTCGATTCACTTCTTCTCTGATTTAAATCTAAACCCATTTAATTCACGACATCAAAGTTAAAATCAGAACCCCACATCGAACCAGCAACTGGTAGCAGCACAATTCATGTCTACTCTGAGTCTGTGTTCTTCCCGACCAAGACCTAACCTAACCTAGGAGAACCATAGAAAGTAAATGGTTTGATTTTATGTAAAAGAAGGGTTTTTGAAGAGATTTGGTGAATCAGGTGAAGAGAGGGAGAGGAGATGGCGATGATGAGTAAAGATGGGTTGAGTGAATTAGATTTTCTCAAGTAAAACAGATAGAGTTCGAGTGGTTGGGAGGGTTTGATGGGTGAATGAAAATGATGGACGGAGTTCGTTGGATCCAGTCATACGGATTGAGAAAAGAATCTGACGGTTGAGATTGTATTTTTGATGCTCATGCTGATTGAAAAGCATTGTGTTTCTTTTGTGTTAATACGAATTCATGTTTTCGGTTTAATTATCAACCTTTAACACGAAAAAAAATCCAAAAAAAATATAACTAAATTTAGAACATTGTTTTCGACATTTTGATATAAAAAAATCCAAAAAGTGTATAAGAATGAATCGGGAAAATGAAAAATGAATTCGATAATTGGTGTGTTTCTTTGTGCTTTCTCTTTGTGTTTTTGTGCTTTGTCTTTGTGCTTCGGGTTTGAATTTCGACTAGTCATGAAATAATTTTTACAAGTCATACAGGTCATGAAGTAGCTTTAATTCACACTGGTAAACTCAGGTTATAAGATTACTAGAGATGGACCACGAAATTCATGATGGTTCAGACTTCAAACTTAGCTGGATACATCATCAAAATCGATAAATATGAAGCTCAGTGTTGATTCGAACTCCAAATGTGGTATAACAACATACAAACTATGATCCAAGAACCTATGGGAGGGTTTCTGACTTCAAACTTAGCATGATACATCATCGAAATCGATAAATATGAAGTTTAGTGTTGATTCGAACTCCAAATGTGGTATAAAAACATACAAACTCTGATCCAAGAACCTCCGGGAGGGTTTCTGACTTCAAACTTAGCATGCTCAATCATCGAAATCGATAAATATGAAGTTCAGTTTTGATTCAAACTTCAAATGTAGTAATAACAACATACAAACTATGAGTCAAGAAGCTCTGGGAGGGTTCTAACTTCAAACTTAGCATGATACATCATCTAAATCGATAAATATGAAGCTCAGTGTTGATTCGAACTTCAAATGTGGTATAACGGAATACAAAATGTGAACCAAGAAGCTTTGGCAAGGTTCTAGCATATTGTATGCATACGACCGTAACCTGGCCGTGAGTGGACTACTATAAGTCCATCTACTTCGTACGAACGATGAATTCATCCATTTACATGTAAGATTCCTTCGGAATATACCCTGAAACGTTAAACAAACCATGTTCTGGCATATTGTACGCATACCTTGGCCCGAGATCGTAACCTGACCGTGAATGGACTACTATAAGTGCATCTACTTCGTACGAACGATGAATTCATCCATTTACAGGTAAGATTCCTTCGGAATATACCATGAAACGTTAAACAAACCATGTTCTGGCATATTGTACGCATACCTTGGCTCCGAGATCGTAACCTGGCCGTGAGTGGACTACTATAAGTTCATCTACTTCGTACGAACGATGAATTCATCCATTTACAGGTAAGATTCCTTCGGAATATACCCTGAAACGTTAAATAAACCATGTTCTGGCATATTTTACGCATACCTTGGATTCGAGATCGTAACCTTGCCATAGTGCATCTACTTCGTACGAACGATGAATTCATCCATTTACAGATAGGATTCCTTCGGAAGATACCCTGAAACGTTAAACAAACCATGTTCTGGCATATTGTACACATGCCTTGGCTCCGAGATCGTAACTTGGACGTGAGTGGACTACTATAAGTCCATCTACTTCGTACGAACGATGAATTCATCCATTTACAGATAAGATTCCTTCGAAAAATATTTCCTGAGTTTAAACAAGACAAGCTTGAACTTGCAATTTTTCTTAGAAGTGTGTGTGAGAAATATAGCAAAAGTGAATTATAGCCATGGTCAAGGTTTGCACAACAAGTATGCTTAACCTTAGGTACTTCATGTACTTTTGCCTTTGCACTTACGCTTCCGAACTATGTCAGGTCAACCAGGTATGCGTACCGAGTATGGGTACCTTTGCCAGTTGTGAAATCATATCAAAAAGTGTACATACCTGTGTGTGTACGTGCAATCTTACCAAATTTGGTTGCCGCATTCATTTTCAATCAGATATATCGATTTTCTTCTAATTATTCATCATTTTAACCGTATGCGCCGATTGACTATAGTCAATTTCACATGTTATCAATCAATTTTATTCAATATCACTCGACATCACTCGATTGCTCTTGGAGTCAATGGGTTTATATGGTTAACTATTAAATTAAATCGAATTTTCATTTAGTACACTTAATTTATTTATTTTATTTGTCAGTTTTACTTTATGTAGGTCGACCTCACCCACTTTCTCTTGGATTATATCGGCTTCTCATGTTATTGATAATTTTAGCCGAATGTCCATACTCTTTAGTCAATTTCACCTGTTATATATTAACCTTATCCAACATCGCTCGCTCCACACGATTTTCCTTGGATTCCATGGGTATAATTTTATTATTGCCTATTAATTTCAAACGAATTTCACCCGTTATTAATCAATTTTATTCAATAGTTACTCGATTTTTCTTGGATTCCATGCGTTTATATGGTTGACTATTAAGTCAACTCAGATATCCATTTAGTTCACTTAATTTATCCGAGACCAAAAATTTCACCTTGGCCAAGCTGATTTCTATTTTTCACCGAGATGAGAACTGATGCGTTAATCGGCATAATTGACCAAGTTCCACAGATTTTTTGACCGGAGGAATTATCGATATAGTTTTAAATTTTCAAGGTTTCAGTAAAGCTCCGAGATCTATTTCATGTTGTAGGATAGTTTTTTGGTTTCTTTTGTTTGTTTTTTTTTCTCATTTGGAACCAGTTAAAACAGTAGTAGCCAGAAAAATGACCGAGCGGACTGGGATCGGTTTCAAACGCAACCGATCCATCAACAGTTCAGTGGCAGTTTTTAAATCGAAAACCGAGATGTATACGGTTTGATCAATGGTTTTGCCTATAAACCGGACCGACAGGCCATTGTGCACCCCTAATAGTAAACTAAGATAACAACCATGATCCGTATGACACTAATTTAACCAATAAGAAACTAAAATGAGATCATTATCGGTTTAAAACGCCTTAAACTTGGTTGCTCAGAGAGGTTGTACCAACCGATTCATTTTTTAGTTGCTAGGAGTCGGTGCCTCAAAGTGAATAGCTACCTGAGCACTTTTCAAGCTGCTATAGATGACTTGAAAGAGTGATGTAGCGAGCAAACACATTCGGTCGTGGCTAGATATTAGATGACACAGGTTTGTAGCCGCCAAACTTTACGGCAGTTGCAACTTTGGATTCTTAAACCCTTAAAGTGACTAAAATTATGGGCTCTCGCTGGGATTTTGGTCGCTTAAGCCAGGTTTTCTTGTAGTGCATGGTGCTGTAAATTATAGCAGTGCTTTATAGTTTTTCCGAATTGTCATGACTGTCCATAATTTGCTGTCGTTCTTTCATGTACCAGCAATGCAGTAAAAGACAACTGGTAGGACTTATGATACTAAATCAATAAAAGGTAGTGATTTTGATTCATAGAGTCTCACGGTTCCTTGAGTAGATCTTCGTCGTTGTATGATGAATCGTCATGAAGTCCTTGAGCTCAACTACACTTTTCTATCCTAGTCCGAGACTTAGCTATGTAGACTAGAAATCAAGACTCATAGTTTTGATCACTAACATTGACAAACATGCTTGATATAGCAACGCATGCGAGGTCGACCGAGCTATTCTTTAGCAATCTCCCCTTTTGTCAATTTTAGTGACAAAACTATCATACATATGGAATACAAAAAAGATAAACTTTAGTGGCTCCTATTCCATAGTCTAATCTTCAATGTTCCCTGAAATCTTCGTCCTTCCAAGTACTCCAATGATCCCAAAGGTTGTAAGTTTAGCATCACCGTTGTTGAAGATACGTAGCTATAACAATGAGAGAAATCGAGATTCTCGATCATCATTATACAGTGACATAGTATTATTATGTAACATCAAAGTCCAATTGCATCACGATTTTAACAATAATACTACGGTGATATGTATCACTCCCCCTTAGTCGATACTCCATCTCACATGGATACCACTCCCCCTTACACAATAATCCGAAAACCATATGTATATGTAGTAGAACTACACATTAATTCTCCCCATTTTTGTCAATAAAATTGGCAAAGGTACAAGAACGGGACCCTAATGAAATTTCCGAGAAGAGACGTTTCATAGACTAAAAGAAAAAATACATACCAACTTAATTTAGATGCAATCATAATGCCGAAGCTAAATGCATTCATCAAGGAGTTTTAAGATAAAGATAACCCCTATAAATTTCCACAGCCGCACACCCCGCAAGATATTACCATTAAGCACAAGTTCAAAAGAACTCTCCCCCATTTGATGTCATTCCCGAAAGAACAACAAGAGCGACCTTAATTTCGAAAGAAAAGAAGGATTTTTAATTGGACACCAAAAACCATAGGAATGATTTTCTATATCCAAAACTCAATCAAATTAATCACAAGTAAACCCATGATTAATTTAATTGGAATACGCAACTAAATCAAACCACAAAAGTGATCAATTTAATTGATTGTGCTCAATATAAATAAACTTACGGAGCTACGACTAACGTAATCATACGGAGATGACTAACTTAATCGTTCACATACTCAACATAAGGAAAACCTTACGGAATATACGACTACATTAACCAATAGAACATGATTAGTATAGTCGTTCATATACTCAACATAAGGACTTGTGGAATATATGAATACTCAACTTGACTAATTACAAGAGAACTTATAATTGATCTAATCGGAAAACACAACCAAACTAATCACAGAAGTAATCAATTTAATTGTCAATTGTTTTGCTCGACAAAAGAAAACTTTCGGAGCAATTAACTAAATAACCAACCAAGATGATTAATTTAGTTCAAAGATGCTCGACATAAAGTACCTTACGGAACAACCAACAAAGTTAATCACAAAATAATCAACTTAGTTGTATCGTGCTCGACATAAGACACATTACGGAGCCTCACGGTAATACAAAATGAATGGATCAATGAAGATCAATACCGTGGAATACATACAAGGATCTATTCTATTTTTCCATCACTATTTGCATAACAACATAATAGACTTTATCCTTGTCACACAAAAACTTTTACCCTATTTTCCGTCAAATACATGACTGCATAGGCATAACTTTTGTAATTATCAAAAGTACATTCGTCCTTTCATCAATACGAATACCAATTTATGAACGACTTTACTTTTGAAAACATACGGGACCTTCAAGTTCACGGATGCAAACAATACATATCCCATAAAAATATTGCAATACTTCAAAATCAAACAGATTAATACTGCAATAAAATCATCCTCCAAATATTTTTAGAATTTAAAAACCAATAAACCTAAAAAATAACACAAGAAGATGAAAAAAAAAATAGCTATGTGTAGTCACAATCTTCGCTATTCAAAACGCTAGTTATTCTTCCAACTAAACCAAAAGGAAGATATACTAGGAAACAATCCCTTTGAGAAATTCTTTATCATTCCCAAACTCCTTGTTATCGACAGCCATCGGGACATAAGGTTCAGGGAGATAAGTGTCAATACCCATGAACTGTCTTGGACGAAGAGGTCGAATTAGAGTCCTCTGAATTTCCAAAGACTTAGACACGAAAGTATTTATTTCACAAATCTCCCTCCTTATTTCCTTTAACTCATCAAGAACATTGGAAAACTTCTGAGAGTTAGAAAGAACAACCCTGGGTTTTCTTGTATTCCTTCTTTTTCTTTTCAGGGACTTAGATCAGGAGATTTCTCTTTTTCCTTGATTGATAGCTTAACAATCATGTTGACATCCTTTCTATCTAATGACATAGTGCTTTGAGAACAGTTATGAACAACTGGATTTGTGTGATGGAATCACTTAACTCAACAAGCAGTCTTATAAAGGATGTCAAAAGGAAAAAGGAATGTAGGGTTCTAAACCTATTGACAGGTTCACATACGCCCGACTCTAATCCCTATAAAGAGTAGAATTATCGATAATAACCCTTTCTTTTATTTGATAGACAAAAAATAACAAATCTAAGAAAAGAAGGAAAAAATTTTCTGAAGCCTGGATCAGCACTCAATCTTGTCTCTTTTCGATCAGGCACATGAGACAAGATTTTCCTAACAACACAATCAAGTTGTGTTGCGGTGAACAACGATTTGTCCATCTTTTTCCTCATAGGAGGAATCTTCTGATCTCTGTCTATCAAACCGATTTGACCATATTTTCTTTTCAAATGGTCTCATTCTATCCCTGGAAACCAACTTCTTAGACGAAGATAAGATCCTTCATACCTCGGCGGTCTTCTGAGCAAGTTTCAGCTTTTTTGCTAATCGATCTGCTCTTTGTTGAAGTTTGCTTGCGTGCCTTATTTGGTGCTTGTATTTGTAACACCTTGATAGTTCATGTCCCTTCATCGAACAAAACGAGCATGTCAATCTTGTACAGTATTCAGGCATCTTAGGTGTGCAAGAAGCTAGACATACAGTTGATCCTGAAACATCACTAATAGGGTTTCCAGTTACCGGATTCAATGAATCTTCCAGCTTGATTGGGTTTCCTCTTCTACAAACCCATTGAGGTTGATATATGTATTGCTACAAGTATCAAAATCGATGTTTTCACAAAGATGCCCTATACTTGATTTTCTATCTTCATTAGAATCATAGGTTTCAGACATTTCATCAAGTGTTATAGCTAGACCTTTGTTCCCAGTGTATTTTCTACGATTTGGGAATTCATTAGAAAAATGGACAAAACCCTTACACTTAAAGCACTGAGGCATGTCCTCGTCATCAGCCTCGTCAGCATCCCTGTTTTTAGGAGGTACGCGACCGTGAGGTTTGTCTGATGACTTAGGTTTGTCTCTTGAAAACCGTTTACTTCTCTTCGTCAGAAGATCCCTAAACTGTCTTGTGATCAAGGAGACTGATTTGTCAAGATCTTCATTCGAAAAATCATCCTCAGACTGATCATCCTCAGATATATGAACACTTTTACCTTTGACAAGTAATTTAGTGTTCTTTTGTGCTTTAAAGGCAACATCCTTACATGTTAGAGCATAGCTCGGTCAACCTCGCATGCGTTGCTATATCAAGCATGTTTGTCAATGTTAGTGATCAAAACTATAAAGTCTTGATTTCTAGCCTATTAGCTAAGTCTCGAAATAGGATATGAAAAGTGTAGTTGAGCTCAAGGACTTCATGGAGATTCAACGACAACGACGAAGATCTACACCAAGGAACCGTGGAACTTCATCAACAAAAAGGTATGTGAAGACTTGAACTTATCTATCACTCGAAAGTCTGTCTATTCTTCTCTTACTTCTTATGATACAAAAGTCGTATGCTATATAGACTAGATCATATACACTTGATATTTCGAGCTGAGTATTCATAGCTTATCTTTTACTCGAAATCATGTGTTGGTAAAGAGTTTCGCTTTGATCAGGTTTATCTTCACCTAGTGACGAAAGTCATGAAAGTTTCAATCACTTTGGAAATTACTCTGACAAGAAAGGTTTGTTGTTCTTCACGACTGAATATCGCCCTCTGAGAATGTTTCAATGATTGAAATGAGAGTTTAGATTATACAACCATGTATTCCTTGAACCGAAGTTTTTGAACTTTGTTGATCAATAGAAATGGGTAGGATTGTGGAATTGGCTTGCCAAGTCCGCGAACTGACGGAAGTTCTCGACCGAGAATTTCTGCTGGGATTTCCAAAACTCGTTTGTGTTCTAAGTCCGCGAACTGGCGGAAGTTCTCGACCCGAGAATTTCTGGTGAGTTTGGAAAACTCAACCGATTAATTTAAGTCCGCGAACTTGTTTGTGAACTTAAGAGGTTATGATTTAAAGATGTGCTCTGAACATGAAACATTAATTATTAAGGAATGCTTTATGCAAACCGTGGCTATAATGTTCATGAGACGATTCTAATCGAATTGAATCATCTTTGTTTCCATTGTGTCTTGTGTAGTTACATAAGATCTCATAGCAATTTAACAACTCTTAACTAGTTCATTTGAGTCAACTGAACTAGTTATGGTGAAGAAGAACATGATTAATATGAGATGCTCATATGGTTGACCTTTTGGGTTATCATATTGAACCAACATACGTGTACTCGTTTGGGCATGGTTTTATCAAACCCAGTAAATATGTACCCAAGTGTGTGTGACAATCTATGTCTTTCGATCTAACGGTTGAGAGATATTGGCTTGAATCTAAATCAGGTTTTCATCTAACGGTGGATAGAGTTTGCTTTGTACCTAAGGCAAAACCCTGATTTGAAAGGCTATATATAAGAGACATCTAGCATTGAGCAAACCTAATCCCCACACGTTTCTGTGCTACTAGTGCGCTCGCTAGAGTCGATCTCCATTAACTCTTGAGTTTCTTCTCTAAACTCGAGTTAACGACTTAAAGACTTCATTGAGATTGTGAAGCAAGACCGATACTACTTTTATCGTACTTGTGTGATCTGATCTTGCATCTTCTATCGTACGAGTGCAATCGAGTGATTAACTTGAGATCGTGAGAGTTCTCCGATAGGCAAGATAAAGAAGTCACAAACATCTTCGTCTCACTGTTTGTGATTCCTCGACAATCCGCCTGTGTAGTCAGGAAGGATTGTAGAGAGGTGATTGATTAATCTAGGCTGTTGTTCAGGAAATAAGTTCGGATTATCAATTGGTTCCTGTTACCTTGATTTTATATCTAAAGACGGAACAAAACCTAGGGTTTATCTGTGGGAGACAGATTTATCCTTTCGATAGACTTTTCTATGTGAGACAGATTCGTTTATTATCAAGTCTGTGATTTTGGGTTGCAGCAAGTCTTAGTTGTGGGTGAGATCAGCTAAGGGAATCAAGTACGCAGTGTCCTGCTGGGATCAGAGGCGTAGGAGTACAACTGTACCTTATATCAGTGCGTGATTGGTAGGGATTCAATTATATATCAGTCCGAAGTTAGTTTGCAATAGGCTAGTGTCTGTAGCGTCTTAATACAGTGTGTATTTAATCTGGACTAGGTCCCGGGGTATTTCTGCATTTGCAGTTTCCTCGTCAACAAAACTTCTGGTGTCTGTGTTATTTCTTTTCCGCATTATATTTTATATAATAGAAATAATAAAGGTTGTGCGTTCGTGATCATCAATTGGAAATCCAACCTTTGGTTGTTGATTGATATTGATTGATCCTTTGACATTGGTCTTTGGTACCGTCCAAGTTATCTCTCTTTGATAAAGACTCGCAGATTTCTATTTGCTTGAGTAAAGATCAAATCGAGAGATTGAGATAATAACTCCTTGAGATGCTTTTTATCTACATTGAGTCTAACTGTCTAGTTGATTCTCTAGCAGAGTATTTCGGATTTAGTACATACAGATTGCTAAGCGAAATATTGGGTGGTGTTGTTAGACCCCTGCTTTTTTCAATACCGACTTTGGATGTATGCTCATGGTCAAAGATCTTTAGCTTTCCAACCAAGGTGTTTCTGGAAATATTATCGAGGCTATTCCCCTCAACGATGGCATGCTTCTTAGACTTGTATCTAGATGGCAGCGATCTGAGAATTTTCATCACAATGTCCTTTTCAGGAATAGTCTTACCCAATGCAAAAGATGCATTAACAATTTCAGAAACTTTGTGATTAAACTCATCAAATGACTCTTCATCTGGCATACGAAGGTTTTCCCAATCGGAATTAAGGTTTTGAATCCTAGCTTCCTTTTCACTGGAGTTACCTTCAAATACGCTTTCTCAGATATCCCAAGCATCTTTAGACCTAGTGCACTTAGACACATGGTGTTGAAGACTTGGGGAAATGGCATGTATGATAGCATTTAACCCTTCAGAATTCTGCTTTGCAGCAAGAATCTCGGCAGCATTATATTCACCAATATTCTTGGGAACATTTACGTCTCCATCTGCAACAACAGGCGCATCGTCGCCATTGACAACATATACCCATGATTGAAAATCTCGTGACTGCATGAAGGCTCGCATAGAAATTTTCCACCATAAGTAATTAGATCTATCAAAGACTAGTGGTAAGTTAGTAGAGATAGCACCTCTGTCCATGGAGTCAGATCGCTACAAACACAGACTGATGAGGTCTTAGTGTGTTTTCCTTCTCTGATACCAATTGAAAAGGCGGGGGTCTAACAACACCACCCAATATTTCCTTTAGCAATATGTATGGACTAACTCCGAAATACTTTGCTGGAGAATTAACTAGACGGTCAGACTCAATCTAGATAAAAGTATCTCAAGGAGTTAATATCTCTCTCTTGTTTTTGATATTACTCAAGCTAATAGAAATAAGTGGGTCCTATTCAAACACAAGGATTACTTGGATGGTACCAAAGACCAATGTCCAAGGATCAATCAATATCAATCAACAACCAAAGGTATGATTTCCAATTGACGATCACAAACGCACAACCTGTATTATTTCAATTATATAACAAATATAATGCGGAAATAGAAATAACACAGACACCAGAGTTTTGTTAACGAGGAAACCGCAAATACAAAATACCCCCGGGACGTAGTCCAGATTGAATACACACTGTATTAAGCCGCTACAGACACTAGCCTACTCCAAGCTAACTTCAGACTGGACTATAGTTGAACCCCAATCAGTCTCCCACTAATTCAAGGTATAGTTGTACTCCCTACGCCTCTGGTCCCAGCAGGACACTGCGCACTTGATTCCCTTAGCTGATCTCACCCACAACTAAGAGTTGCTGCAACCCAAAATCGCAGACTTGATAATAAACAAATCTGTCTCACATAGAAAAGTATATCAAAGGATAAATCTGTCTCCCACAGAAGAACCCTAGGTTTTTGTTCCGTCTTATGATATGAAATCAAGGTAAACAGGAATCAATTGATAATCCGGTCTTATATTCCCGAAGAACATCCTAGATTAACCAATCACCTCTCAACAGCCTTACTTGTATAAACAAGAGGACGTCGAGGAATCACAAACAGTGAGACGAAGATGTTTGTGACTTCTTTATCTTGCCTATCGGAGAACTCTCACGATCTCAAGCCAATCAATAAGATTGTACTCGTACGATAGAAGATGCAAGATCATATCACACAACTACGATAAAAGTAGTATCGGTCTGGCTTCACAATCCCAATGAAGTCTTTAAGTCGTTAACCTGGTTTTAGAGAAGAAAACCAAAGATTAGAGGAGGATCGACTCTACCGAGCGCACTAGTATCACACATACGTGTGGGTATTAGTTTTTCCCAATGCTATATGTCTCCTTTATATAGTCTTCAAATCAGGGTTTTGCCTTAGGTACAAAGCAATCAATATTCACCGTTAGATGAAAACCTGATTTAGATTCAAGCTAATATTTCTCAACCGTTAGATCAAAAACTTAGCTTGTCACACACACACTTGATATATACTTTACTGGGTTTGTGAAAACCATGCCCAAACGTGTACGTGTATGTTGGTTCAACATAGTAACCCAAAAGGTTAACCATATGAGCATTTCATATTAACCTTGTTTTTCTTCACCATAAATAGTTCAATTGAATCAAATGAACGAGTTAGAGAGTTGTTAAATTGCTATGAGATCTTATGTAACTACACAAGACACAATTGAAACAAAGATGATTTGATTCGATTGAATCGGCTCATGAACTTTATAGCCACGGTTTGCATACTGCATTCCTTAGTAATTTAAGTTTCATGTTTAGAGCACATATTTAGATCATAACCCACTCAAGTTCGCAAGAAATTTCGCGGACTTAAGGCAACCGGCAGAGTTTTCCAAACTCAGCAGAAAATCTCGTCAAAAGACTTCCGCCAGTTCGCGGAGGTTCGCGGACTGAGTTCGCAGACTAAACACGCAAACGAGTTTTTGGAAATCCTATCAGAAATTCTCGGTAAGAGAACTTCCGTCAGTTCGCGGACTGAGTTCGCAAACTGAGTTCGCGGACTTGGCAAAGCCAATTCCTCCGGTTTCTCTCAATCAACAAAGTTCACAAACTTCGGATTGAGGAATAGGACTTATGCACATATGTGTTACCACACAATGTTTATATCCATCATTGGTTATATTGACCTAAACTCTCATTCCAACCATTGAAACATTCTTAGAGGACGTTATATAGTTGTTACACTATTTCTCGACAAAGCGATTTTCAAAGTGATTGAAACATAATGACTGTCGTCACTAGGTGAAGATAAACCCGATCAAAGCGAAACGCTTTACGAACACATGATTTCGAGATATATATAGGCGAGATATACTCGGATCGAAATATCAAATGTGTATGATCCAGTCTATATGGCGTACGACTTTTGTCTCATAAGAAGTAGGAGATAGAAGAGATAGACTTTTGAGTGATAGATAAGTTCAAGTCTCCACATACCTTTTTGTTGATGAAGCTCCACGGTTCCTCGAGTAGATCCTCGTTGTTGTATGATGAATCGCCATGAAGTCCTTGAGCTCAACTACACTTTTCTATCCTAGTCCGAGATTTAGCTATGTAGACTAGAAATCAAGACTCATATTTTTGATCACTAACATTGACAAACATGCTTGATATAGCAACGCATGCGAGGTCGACCGAGCTATGCTCTAACATAATCGAACTTATTACGTACGGTTCGGTTAGTTATTGGTTGCGAACCAACCGAACTTTACGTACACTAAGTCAAATCTTATTTTAAGTAAGTTCGGTTAGATAGTTGGTTGATATGAAGTTTGAGAACCAACCGAACTTTATACACTAAGTCAAATCTTATTTTACGTAAGTTCCGTTAGTTGTTGATTGCGAACTAACCGAACCTATAGACCCTAAAGTTCGGTTATATTTTGGCCAAACCGAACATAACTCTGTAATCCTATTTATAAAGTTCGGTAACATGTCTGTTAACCGAACTTCAAAAAACCTCCATTAATATAGAGTTCGGTAACCTGCGTGTTTGGAAAAAATAACCGAACTACACTTTCAGATGAGTTCGGTTACTTGTTCTTCACACAAGGTAACCGAACAAGCCCAAATCTACTTCACAAATTTACATTTTTTTGATAATTTGGACCAATTCAACCAACATTATATAAGGTTAGAGCATATCTGGGTACCCAAATACTCTTCCTCCGGTTGTGGTTGGTAAAATCCATCGTTTTCATCTTGAGATTGGTTTTGGGGAAGAATCAATCACCATCTAAGAAGTAATTCATATCCGGATCATTGTGAAGATTGACAAATACTCTAGGAGAGGAAGGAGATGAATATTTAGATGACCTATCATCAATTGAATCATCACTTAAATACTCTAGCTTAGTGAACTCAAAAAAAAATTTCCATGTTTTTCTTCTTCATCTTCTTTCGGGCGTTGACATCGGTAGGGGGATGTTCCTAATTTCGCCTTGTTTTCGAGTACCAACAAGTGCCCCAATATCATGTCGTAACCCAGTTCTTTGACAATGTGGAATTTGCTGCGCGTTATAGCGTCTCCCACCTTGATCTCGAGGTTAATGTAGCCGTACGCGTTCGAGGCTTTCCCTCCCGGGTTCTTTATCACGGATGGGGAATGGGTAGCCTCTTGTTTCGCAAATCCCGCAGCTTTCAGAGTCTTGAAAGTAACAATGTTGAAGTCAGAGGCCGTATCGATTAGCGTGTTGTTGAATTCAATACCTCTTAAATAGGACGTGGTCAGCAGTCCCCAGTTGTCCTTTTCGATCCCCCTCGCTGAGAGAGCGTGGGCTCTTGGTGTGGCTTCCGTGGAGGGAAAAAGCCGTTTTCCCGATACGACACGATTGAGAGCCATGAAGATATCTTGGCGCTGCACCTTGGAAAGGTAAAGAATTTCGCATACGTGCTGCATCATGGATCACACAGTCTGGTGCACGGAGTCCCCAGAGACTCCAAATTCCTCACCGGAAGTGGGTCTCGATGTACTTCCACGTTTCCTAGTTGAAATTCCCCTTCTTCTATCTTTTCTATGAAGATATGCTTCAGTCTGTTGCAATCACCGGTTGGGTGGTGAACAAATCTGTGGTAGTGGCAGTATTTGGGGTTTGCCATCTCGGACTCAGTCGGTGGGCGCCTGGGAGATGGTAGTCTGATAACATCATCTTGAATCCATGCTTCTAAGAGATCGATCACCTCCTCAATGGGAAACGAGAAATCCAGGGTATTTCTTTCAGCTTCGTGATGACGCATGGGAGATTTAGCGGCGGCCTTCCGTGGCGGAGTTGCTCGTCGTGCTGGTGCTTCGCGTTTAGGCTGCTAGTCTGCAGCTGGAGCCTTACTCTTTCCTCCCTAGTTTACTACGCTCACAGAAGAGGGACCAACGTTGTACTGCTTGTTGATGAGACGTCTGTTCCCGCGAGTTTCGCGTACATCTTCGACTCTGGTTGGTCTAGCTCTTTCTAATAATGCTGGTGTTGTCGTTGCTGATCGCCTGGCAGCTTGATGGAGCTCAAAGAATGTCTGGAAACGCAGGTTCTCTAGCAAGGCGCGGTAAATGGGAGCCATACCGTTGATGCATGAATTCACCAGCTGTTGCTCGGTCACGTTTGGGCCATGACAGTCTAGTGCTTGAACCGTGAATCTCTTAACGAAATCATTTGGATGTTCGTTGTCCCATTGGTACATCCTTCCTAGGTCCGAGAAGTTAACTTGTTCAGACACAAAGAAGTATTTCTTGTAAAACGCGGTAACCATGCCATCCCAGTAGGGGATGTTGTTTGGCGCGATGCTGTTGTACCATGTGTACACTCTTCCGGTAAGCGATTTCGAAAACTCCCTAAGACGAAGAACGTGATTGTATTCATGTTCGCCTAGGGACTCCAAGAAGAGAGAGCCATGTTCACGTGCATCTCCAGCGCCGTCGTACATGGTGAATTGAGGAGAGGAGTATCCTCTTGGAAGAGGAATCCTTTGTATTTCAGGTGGGTAAGGAGGTTGATGCTGATGCATGTCTATTTCATCATTCTTGATTCGATTCAGGAGAAGTTGCTCAAGATCCGCTCGTGTGACAAAATTGGACGGCTGACTTCATTCCAATGGGGTTCTGACATGAATCTCCTCGTCCTCGGATACGCGTTCCGCCGAGGTGCTAGCGTCGGGGGTGTTGGAGGCGTTTCTAATCGTCTTTGGAGGGCGTGACTCACGCGGTAGCCACTCTGTCAGGGCTTTGAGAAAGATGAGTACTTCTTTCTGTGTCGAAACCATATCCATCTGGGCTCTAGCGAGAACCTCATGTCGTTCCATCAAATCAGCGATGGTGATATAGGGTCGGCTTCCTCTGGTTCCTCCGGTTTCTCGTCCCGTTGGTGGGGTAGTTGGAGTCATAGTGGAGGTTGGAGGTTCCATGCTTGACGAAGCGTTAGGAGCGGTAGAGGCAGTCTGGCCCTGGTGACTGGTGGCGTAACGCCTGAAGGAGATCTTTCAGTACTGCTAGGATTAGCAAGTTGCGCAGGGACATTAGAGGCGGCAGCGGCTCTGACCTTAGTGATCGGCGGTGTTACACCTGAAGGAGTGGTTTCGGTATTACTGGGGTCAGTAGGTGGCGTAGTCATGCTATTGGAAGTAGTGTTAAAACCAGGGACAGATTCTGTGTTGGTGTTGTCGGCAGCTGATCCGAATCTGAGTTCCACCATGTTGGAGTTGGAAGTGAAAGGTGATATCGGAAATTTGGAAATCGATATTTCAACCGAGAGATTGATCTCCCACTGTGGTCACCAATTGTTTGAGGGTGAAAACGGTTTCTGCTGATTTTGGTAATTTCGGTTGTGTGGGTGAGAAAAGAATTTAAAACCTAAACAATGTACTGCAAGGGAGTGCTTTAGACTCGAGAGATCAATCTGTACAAATCCGGCCTAAACCAAGAAATGGTCATTCCATACTTCCTTCGGTCACAAAGTGAAGGAGAGGGTTGGTTTTGGGGAGGGAAGCGAAGAAAGTGTTGAGACCAGAATAGTTGATTCTGGAAGAGTAGTTGTTTCACGACTTGTATCAGAAGGTGGGAAGCTAACAGATGGAAAGCTAGCAAATATTTTCTGAGTGTTGTATGCTCCTGACCTGAACTTGTTGTTCGGTGGAAATAAGTAATGCCTATTTATACAAGTCGAAGTGAAACGTACTCTGGTCTCATTAAGAAATGGAAAACGGGTGAGTAAATGGGAGGAGGTGGTAACCGGTAACGCCTGGAATTGATGTTCCATAAAAGAAAGTGTTTCACCATTACTCCCTGTATTTACTAACCGCCTCATCCTTATGATACTTTCTTATAACGGGCGTAGTGTATGCCGCACGTTGTAAACCGCCAAACTAATACCCAATGAGCATCCCCCAGTTTGTGACATGCGTTTATGTCTCGAGTGTTTTCACGGAAAACATGTAGCATGTTATTGTCGTCTGGGAAGTCGAGCTTGGGAGACTTGCCGGCTCGGTGACCTTTGACGGTCGAGATTTTGCATCTTAAGAGGAAAGGTAGCCGTTGATTATTGCAACCCTTCGTTTGGTAGCCAGTGGCATGAAAGCACGCTCGATATAGCTTTAATATGGCATGGTTTAGGCGCGGCCAAAAGTTAGGGTTTTGGTTTTGTTTAAGCACGACCAAACTAGGGACAGAAGTTGCCATGCGTTAGCTGGTAACCTTGGACGGCTAAGACTGCATCTTAGATGAAAAGGTGGTCGTTGATCGTTGCAGGCCTTCGTTTTGGCATCCGCATAAGGAAGGCTGGTGTGGCGTAGCGCGACAAGGTGGTTGGCATGCCATTGGCACATGTGGCATGGTATGCCTTGGCGCGGTTTGGCGTGGCCAAAGGTTACCGTGCGTTGTTTTGCAACCTTGGACGACTAGGATTTGCATCTAGGATTGAAGGGTGGTCGTTGATCGTCGCACGCCTTCTTTTTGGTAGCCGCATAGAGAAGGCCAACATGGTATGGCGCGGCAAGGTGGTTGGCATGCCATTGGCACATGCGGCATGGCATGCCTTGGCGCGGTTTGGTGTGGCCAAAACTAGGGTTTTGGGCCAAAGGTTACCATGTGTTGTATGACGACCTTGGATGGCTAGGATTTGCATCTAGGATTGAAGGGTGGCCGTTGATCGTCGCACGCCTTCGTTTTGGTAGTCACATAGGGAAGGTTGGCATGGTATGGCGCGGCAAGGTGGTTGGCATGCCACTAGCACGCGTGGCATGGCATGCCATTGGCACGCTAGCATGGCATGCCTTGGCGCGGTTTGGCGTGGCCAAAACTAGGGTTTTGGGCCAAAGATTACCATGCGCTGTCTGGCGACCTTGGACGACAAGGATTTGCATCTAGGATTGAAGGATGGCTGTTGATCGTCGCACACCTTCGTTTTGGTAGCCGCATAGAGGGAAGCCGGCATGGTAGGTCTAAGGCAAATGACGCGGACGGCTTAGCATAGTGGGGCAAAGGGTTTGGACGGCTTGGCATGGTGGGGCCAATGCATAATGGTGCGAACAGCTTGGCATAGTGGGGCCGAGGCAGAATGGTGCGGGCGGCTTGGCATAGTGGGGCCAAGGAAGAATGGTGCGGATGGCTTGGCATAGTGGGGCAAAGGCAGAATGGTGCCGATGGCTTGGCATAGTGGGGCCAAGGGTTTGGACGACTTGGCATGGTAGGGCCAAGACAAGGTGCGGCCAAGGGTTTGGCATGCCATTGGCGCATGGTGCGACCGGCATGGTGGGGCCAAGGGTTTGGCATGCCATTGGCGCATGGTGCGGCCAGCATGGATGACATGCCTTGGCGCGGTAAACGTGGCTGACATGGTTGGCATGCCTTGGCGTGAATATGTGGCTGACATGGTTTTCCATTGGAACAGTGGTGTGGATGGCATGGTTGGCATGACTTGGCGCGGAGATGTGGCTGGCATGGTTTACTATTGGCACAGTGGTGCGGCTGGTATGGTCGGCATGCCTTGGCGCGAAGATGTGGCTAGCATGGTGTGCCATTGGCACAGTGGTGCGGCTGGCATGCCTTGGCGCGGAGATGTGGATGACATGGTTAGCTATTGGCACAATGGTGCGGCTGGCATGGTTGGCATGCCTTGGCGCGAAGATGTGGCTGGCATGGTTTTCCATTGGCACAGTGGTGTGGCTGGCATGGTTGGCATGACTTGGTGTGGAGATGTGGCTGGCATGGTTTGCTATTGGCACAGTGGTGCGGCTGGCATGGTTGGCATGCCTTGGCGCGAAGATGTGGCTGGCATGGTTTGCCATTGGCACAGTGGTGCGGCTGGCATGCCTTGGCGCGGAGATGTGGATGGCATGGTTTGCCATTGGCACAGTGGTGCGGCCGGCATGGTTGGCATGCCTTGGCGCGGTAGCATGAGAATTAGGGTTTGGCATGGATGATGTTAGTCAATATTAAGGATTTTGTCGTGGAACATGACCCATGTAAAAAAAGGTACCCCGATTATTCTTACGTAGGCATGCTAATTGATTCAATAAATGTGTTAATGGTCATAGTGACGTCATGTCGGATGTACAGTTTTACGATTTTAACCCTAAGCTAAAAACCACCATCAACACGTCCAAACTTAGTCGGCATATTGGGGAAACAAAAACAGCGCCGGCGAATTCAAAATTCAATTTTTTTGCAAGTACAATTGCATTGATTGACTTGTACTTAGCCACTATAACGACCAAATTTGGGAACTATCCTATAAATACACTGGTTCTATGTACAAAACAACACACACCTATTTGCATATACTCTCCAAAGCTCATATCATCATACACTCTATCTAACTCTCCCAATACCTCTACATACAACAATGACATCATTTGATTCAAACGAAGATTTGGCAATCACCAAAGCGTGGTACGCGAAAAATCGAGTTAGACATCAGTCCTCCGTAAGGTGGATGTTGTAACCTTTTAGTCTAGGGTACACAACAAATTTAGGCAAGAGTTTGGGAATCCTAATGGAAGAAGTGTTCAACAAGCCATGATAGGCACCTAGTCATCGAAAATGCGATACTTACTACAGTGCGGACTAAATGCTAGCCGGCAAGATAAGAAAGTTAATAAATGTCGTCTACAGATAGCCCACAAGGTAAGAAATCAATACCAAGCCGAATACCGACGCATTTATAACAGTCTTCTATGTGTCAAAAATAATAAAGCCGACATTTTCTTCATTCGTATACCTTGCCGGCCATTTTAAGTCGACATTTTCTTCATTCGTCGACCTTGCCGGCTGATATTGGTCGGCTTGATCTTCATTAGTCGACCTTGCCGACTTTTCATACTTTCAGAACTGAAAGTGTTGATTTCTTCTTAGATTTTGAGTATGAATTCATACAACAGATTTGCAATCCCCTTTTTAGAAGTGCTTCGGTTGTGTGCTTTCATTTTCGTTGCAAGAGATATTCTCAAAAAAGAAAAAAAATTCATCAAATATCATCCCACAAAAGTTCAATCAAAAACAAAATTTCATAACTTAAATTCATAATTTTAATCTATTCAATCAATTTAAACTTAATTAATTAGTCTAATCAGAATTTTAGTGTTAATTAAACAAGGATAATTTAGCCATTTAGAAAATACATGGTTAAGAGGTAGCTTGGTTTACTTCAAAATGACCCAGATTTTGTCTCATTAGGTATACCGCAATTAATCTGGGTATATCCCAATCAAGCCAGGCTTATTAACACTTCGTATTTCATTTTGCTCTCCAATAAAAAAAAAGAAAAAGAAGATATCTATGGTTTTATTGCTAAATGGTTATCCCAAAACTCCAAAAATAAGATAATTTTTGTACTCTTAATTTATCGAGGCTTTTGATAATTTTTGTACTCATAATTTATCCAGACTTCGTATACATGTTAAGGTTTAATAAATAGTTGTTTTATTTCATTGGAAATTGTTTTTTTTTGTCTTATTCTATTAGAAATTGGTTTTTCTTACATGAAAAACAAAAAATCTTTTAATGCAAAGAATCATTGTTTCCAATGCAATAAAACAAACAAATCTTGTTTCCAAATTCCAATATAAAAAATAGTTATTTTAATGTATACGGTATACAGGTTAACGAGCCCCATTTATCCAAAATGAAATTAAACGGGCGGGGTATCCACATTCAAAATACTCCATCCGTCCCACCATTAAGTGACCTATTTGGTTTTTAATTTTGTCCCATGATTAAGTGACCTACATCACTAAAAAAGGAAATATTTCTAAAATTACCCTTTTAATTGATTATAAGAAGTATAAGAAATATGCATAATTTGATAGGCATGTTTATATTCGTTACATATGTGTTTTAAAATGCTTTTCAATGGTATAAAGTTTGCGAACATCCGTGGTGTAGTTTGAGAGATAAATCATTTCAAAATTTCATTAATTATTATCCATAAAGATATAATTATAAAAAATATTTAAAAATTTCTTTTTCCTTACTTGCCTTAAAATTGGTGCAAACTTCAACTATGTCACTTAATAGTGGAACCGAGGGAGTATCTGTCTCGCAAATTCTAAACTTTCAATTTCAAAAAATGTGTCATGTACTCCATTTCTCACTCTCTCAGACACACCTCCCGATGTCTTCTTCGTCTCGAGAAAAACAAAAAGCTAATTCCAATTTCTCTTCATCTTCTTCTACCTCTCTTCATCAAGAAATTCCAGCTTCTCCCCAAAATCTCTTATCATCTGTACTTGATGGAGAGAAAAACAACATAAAGAAATGGCGAGGAAGATGAATGCGATTGGGGTTATTCATATCCTATCTTCGTCTGATGAAGAGGGAGATGATTATGGTGATGATAGTTCTCCTGTAATACTACTATCCAAGTCGATTAAATATGCTATGGAAGATGAAAATCAAAAGAAGAACACAGTAATGGGTCGTGACGATGATTGCTTGATTTTGGATTTGAATCCATTTGAAGATATACACAAGCTCTCTATCAAAGAGGAAGAAGAAGCCATGAAGGATGATTCTCTGAAACAAGAAGAATATCTTACTGCTCAATTTGGTCAGGTAATACAGAAAATCAAATCCCTGATTTTGATTTTGTTTTATCTAATTTTAGGTCAATTTTAGGTTTTTAGAGAAAATTGGAAAACCCCCTTTTCATATATTCATGAATCTGATGATAATTGAAGAAAACCCTTTCATATGTATATATACAAAGAAAGAATCTTTATGTATTTTCTTCATTCTAATTATGCATCAAGTGAAGGTTTCGGGGTTTAGGGTTTATGTGGTGGTAATTTGAACTTGGGACATCGATTGAATTTGAGGCAAATTGGAAAACCCCGTTTTTGTTTTTTCACGAATCTGCATGTTAGCTGCTTACTCTGTGTTCAGAGAGAGATTCGGGTCTTAAGCATTTACATTGTTAGTTACTTAATCACAATACATGATTCACTTGTTTCAGAGAATACAATATGCAGAGACAAAATCAGAATGTGTTAAGAAAGAAGATGACATTCTTGGGGAGAAGAAAAAGAATCAAGACGAAAATGGTAAGTGCATCTGTATAGTTCTATGTCACAGTCTTCAGCTTTGCCAATCTTCTGTTCTGTCATTTGGCGAAATTTTGGATTTAGGTTGCCTTACATTTAGATCACCTCAGTA
The DNA here is from genome assembly GCF_003573695.1 of Papaver somniferum. Taxonomy (NCBI): domain Eukaryota; kingdom Viridiplantae; phylum Streptophyta; class Magnoliopsida; order Ranunculales; family Papaveraceae; genus Papaver; species Papaver somniferum. Next base: position 178,813,454 of record NC_039362.1, on the reverse strand, counting down.
TCACTATTCTTTTTGTCACTGTAATACACAATTGGGCACAGGTTTTGGTTATACATGTTGAAATTAAAATCACCTAATAGTCGTTTTTAATGCAAGTTCTATTTTAATAAATATTTCACATGAATCTGTTTTGGCAGCTGATAGAAACCGAAAGGTTGAAAATATGCCGGAAGCTGGTTCTAGAGCTAATGGTGCAAGAGCAACTGCTCAGAATAATGGTGGATCCACCGTATGTTCTCTCGCTTTTAAAGACATAGAAAGAAAGAATTTATATGTGTTGTCTTCGTTCTAATTATGCGTGAAGTAATGTAATGTATTACCTTTTCTTAATGTAACCAAGAATGTGGTGGTAATTTGAACATGAAAATCGATTTTCTTTGAGGCCTTGAACTCCTAATTTCGCTAATGTGATTGTTATCTTTGTTTTGTTTGCAGAAGAAGAATGTGATATTTAAAAAGGAAAATGCATGCTTCCAAGAGGTTCACTCATTTGAGTTGTTGGAGGAAAGTCCAACACCTAAGCACTTGGGTACAGGGGAAATGAGTGCTACCCTTAGCGGTTATTTAGCTAGACCAAAAGTGAACACCAGATTGGGAAAATGGCTGGTTGCAAAGAATCTGAATTTCAGTTCTGGATCTTGTAGCACGTCAAGTGATATATTTAAGACTCCGATGACTTCATTGGAGTGTGTCAATGGTGAAAGTCCTAAGATATCGGTGGAGGAAACTCAGGATAAGGTAGCTCGAAAACTCTCATTGGATATTCTTCCTCTACTGACTAGTTCAAGTGGGATCGACAAAGACCCTGAAAAGAGCAATGCAGGGGTGCTTACTATGTTTGATGAAGGTTGTAAAGAAATACAAAAATCAGTTGAAAGGCTTTCTTTGGCGCAACGCCTGTCCTTTTTGGACGATAATCACCAGAATCCATTTACGTTGCTGCTAAGAGCTTGCAAGCAGTCTGCTCCTTCCACATTATTGGACTTGTTCTCCCAATACTGGTTTGTCGTCTATTCATTCAAATCCACTATCCTTTGTGATTATTATAATAAAAAGGTTTCAACGCCCACACATTTGTTGCACGCCGTGCCCTGTCCACCATAGATACCAGGCAATCAGCCCAACAGGCTACCCATCCAACGAAAATTAGGCCATCCACATGAGCAGCGTGCACTGTGTTCACCTCAGAATTATGATTAATATGGTTTACTGTAACCCTATCTTCGTATCAGTAGACCTCTAGTATAAGATCCTCAGTTCATCTTTGATTTTTGTTTTAACTGTAGTTTAACTTGTTGGGTCTAAATTTGGCCATTTTCATTTTATTTTATTTTTCTGATGGAAGATTTGAATTATCTTGAATACAGTGACCCTGGTAGTATAGAGAAGATTGGTGAGGGAACATTTGGAGAAGCCTTCAGGGCTGGTGGGAGGGTCTGCAAAGTAGTGCCTATCGACGGTGATTTAGTGAATGGGTTTGTACAAAAGGTATTAAGGCCAGTCATTTATCTTTCTCCAGGGTGTTCATTGTCAGGGTTTTTATCAATATAACATTCACAAATACGGTTAGTTTGAAAGGTTCATTTTTTTAGTTGTTAGTTCATTCATATGCTTCTCAATTCAAGGGCATGTATTATTAGTTTTATTTTAACGCATCTCCTTGTTTTTGTCAGAAATCCATAGAATTGCTCGAGGAGGTATTGCTTTCATGGGCTCTGAATAGTCTAAAAGGTCAAGAAGCCGATTTGGACAACACATGCACAACCTTCATTGAGACAGTAGAGTATGTGCTGCCTCTGCATAAACACATCCATCATGCATACTGTCTTTATATCGATCATGCCTCAGTAAACTATGATTGATTTGTTAAGGTCAATGTTGTCATAGTGATTGCTCCTACACCCATGTGAACATGGTTCCATTTTCAGTGATAGTCAAACTCATTGTCTAAAACCTGTCATAAAGAATGATAAATTGATTTCATAATATTTCAATGCGAACTTGTAAAGGATCTCGTGTTTATGTCTGCACAGTGTACGAGTTTGTCAAGGTGTATATGATGCTTCCCTCATAAAAGCAAGGGAAGATTGGGTTGTAAGACATAACTTGGAAAACGATCACCCGAACGAATTTTCAGGGGAACAGGTTAGACTTTCATCCCAAACAAACAATTTTTCTGGATAGTAGAATCTTCTTGCCATCTTAATTCCTCACAATCTTTTCAGAATATTAGAACGAATTTAGTATCATAACTTTTTTATCGAGCTAGAGTTTGTAGTTCTGTTACTTGTAAAAATTATCTAAATGTTCCACTTATCCAGCATGAGTTGATTTTCGTTACAATATTCCGTAATCTGAGAAAATCTACCCTTACCAAAAATAATCCTAGATTCATTTAGTTCTGCTGCCCAGCCACGTCCAGGGAACAAATTGTTTTTTTTTTAGTTTTCCACAATTCGTTTGCTAATCTGATTAAATTTTCTTCAGTGCTATGTTGTGTTTGTCCTAGCATATGGTGGTGAGGACCTTGAAAGCTTTGTGCTCTCAAATTTTCACGAAGTCCAGAGCTTATTGGTTCAGGTGGGGTTCTTGAATTTCTCAACTCTTTGTCAGACTCATTTTCCACATGGGAATTTAGAACTAATTTCTCACTTACGCTACATTTCAGGTTGCAGCTGCCTTAGCTGTGGCAGAAGCTGCTTATGAATTTGAACATCGAGATCTCCACTGGTCTAGTTTAATCACCAATTACATTACTACTAATTTGGCGGTCTATTAGCAATCTCCATGATATGTATTTCTGAGCTGACATCAAATTCTCCCTCTACAGGGGAAATATCCTTTTAACTCGAAGGGGAGTTGAAACAGTAAAATTTGTTCTCGAGGGAAGACAAATGCGGGCAAGAACGTTTGGATTGTCCATATCAATAATTGATTTCACACTTTCCCGAATCAATACCGGTAATTACTAACTATATACTACTCTAAAACTGGATACATTTTTAGTATGGGCAGATTCTGACCTTCGTTTTGTTTTCTGCCTGCAGGAGAAGCTATACATTATCTTGACCTATCTAATGATCCAGAACTGTTTAAAGGTCCTAGAGGTTGTAAACAGGTAAGGGAAAAGAATATCTGACAAAAAGATGTAAAAGTCTTAAGTTCTGTGATTTTCATTGACTAGGCTTTTCCGTTTTCTGCAGTCAGAAACATATAGGAAGATGAGGGAGGTTACTGAGGAGTGCTGGGAAGGAAGGTATGATTGTTGATCTCTCTACTTTTTACTAACAGGACCCGCAAGAGCAAAAGGAAGTATCTTATGTTTTTAGGCCTAAGGCTTTCTTTGTTGTTATAACAACGGGCAATTTATGTCTTGAACCTTTTTCATTTTCCTAATACAACAGCTTCCCCAAGACAAATGTGTTATGGCTGCAGTACCTGGTTGACATTTTGCTGCAGAAAAAATCATTTGTGAGTCGACTGTCAAAGATTCCCCCCCCCCCCCCCCCCTTCTCCCACTGCATTTTATTTTCCAATTTCTAATTAAGTTTACTTATATTCATAGCTACATTTGCATTACTGCCATTTTGTTCTAAGAAATTACATATATTTTCCAGGGTCAAACTTCGAAGGAAAAAAGGGATCTTCGATCACTGAAGAAACGGTTAGACACATGCTGTTCTGCCAAAGAAGCAGTTGCTGATCCTTTCTTCAGCAGCTTGTTCATTGATCATCAATAACATTTAACTGACACAAAATAGGACAAAGAAAACCAAAGTCTAACTTATTGACAGTATATCACCCTAGTTCTCACACTCGTTGTAAATAGGCTTTGTTTTGGTACTCTCACCAAACAATAACCCGATTGCCATGCTGTGTATACCAGTTTGCATGGAAATAAAAGAAGAGTATGCTATTAGAAATTTTTGTAATGAGCTAAAGCATTCGCCCTCTAAAATTAAGATATTCAGAGGGAAATTTTTGATGTATTCTGTTTGTATGGGATCTATTGCAATTGCAGGGTTTATACTTTTAAGTTTTAACCCAGAGGGATTCTACCCTGTGTTCCTGAATTATACAGTACAATTTACTTTTTTTTTTCTCGAGTGCCTATAATCCTCAGAGTATAAGATTTTCATTCACTTTTAATCTGAAATTTCTATTGTGCTGTGAACTTTCGTAGCATTGCAAACGACAGCAGGTTCTGCAAAAATTACATGTACTCATTTTAAGCTGTGATGCATGGCAAGGGGAGTCGGGTCAATCTGCTGGTTGTTTAAATGTTTAAGTAGTTGTACTGAGCATCACGGTTACAAAAGTTTACAACCAAAGAACGAAATACAATACATTATTACCGGAGCATGTTAATAGATGTGGACAAATCTCTGTCCGTATTGACCAGATTCACCAGAGGCGCAAGAGCTTAAATTGGTACTGAATAGAGATCTGTTCCCTCATCGCTATATACGTTGGACTTCTGTCCATGGCTCCGTTGTGTCTCTATTTTACTCAGACTTTCTAGCTCTACAGAAACTTCTTTCATTGTAGGTCTTTCTTCACCCTTCAAGTAAACACATCTCCTTGCAAGCTCCGCGAATGCAACGAGCTGTTTGCGTTTACCTTCATTTGCTATTTGAGGTTCAATAATTTGGAACAACTCACCTCTTTCCATTGCATTAATAAAATACGCAGCAAGACTTCGTTGTTCTTGAGGTCTCATATAAGAGATGGGTTTTTCTCCAGTTAAGAGTTCAAGAAGAACTACACCAAAACTATAAACATCACTCTTATTCGTTAGTAGGTTGGTACTGAAGTATTCTGGATCCAAATACCCCATTGTCCCCTGAACTAGTGTATCTATTTGGGTTTGATCCAATGGGTTCAACCTTGATGCTCCGAAATCAGCTATTTTTGCAGTGTAATTTCCATCTAACAGTATGTTGGCAGATTTGATATCTCTGTGGATGATGGGTATAGAAGCTGCTGAATGCAAATATGCAAGTGCCCCTGCACTTTCGGTTGATATTCTCAAACGAACTTGCCAAGAAAGAAATATAGATGGTTCCCCATCTTCCTTGTTATGGATATGCTGGAAGAGGGTTCCGTTGGAAACGTATTCATAAACAAGCAATGGAACAGCATCTTCTTCTAAACAACATCCTAAGACCTTCACCACGTTTCGATGGTTAACCTGAGTTAAAATCACAATCTCGTTGATGAATTGTTCAATTTGAGTATCATCGATTATCTTCGACTTCTTAATGGCGACTGCGCGTCCATCTGGTAAAGTTCCCTTGTAAACTGTCCCGAAACCTCCCCGTCCGAGAATTAGTTTATCACTATAATTGTTGGTTGCTAATTCCAACTCTTTGGCGGTAAATATCTTTGTAGGCTCCAAACAGGACGATATTTTTTGTTTTAACAATGAACCGCCACTTCGTGGAAATCTTTTTGATTTTTTGTTTCTTCTTTTTACGAAGTATATCATCAAAGTAACACCAATAATAAATAAGAAACCAAATCCAACTCCTGCATTCACATCATTTTATTTTGGAAAATTGCATTAACCTTACTGCATTAGTATAAATTAAAGACTGTGCATGTCAGGGCAATAAGGTGTAATGCTTACCAAGAGAGACTTTTAGTATCGGAAAACCGGCCTTAGTGCAAGTGTAACTTCCCAATGTATTTGTGCAGATTCCTTCACAAGGGTTCTTGTCTTGATCACACTCATTCACATCTATTTATCGGATCACCCACAAAACAACAACATAAAACTCATCAATTAATACCGTGCAGTACTTTTCTCTACTATATGACCTGACTTAACTAAACCAACAAGAGACTAACTTGATCTAATTATAACTTGCAAAAAAACAGAAAACCAGCACCTATATGGCTATAACGATCACATAGGTTACAAGAATCTATGATTGCCCAAGAATTTGTTTTAGAAAAACCGTGCAAACTTGTCATACACAATTTACCTTGAATTGAGAAAACAAAAAATTCTTACCTTGGCATCCAGGGCTTAAATAAGGGTTCCCCACAAAACCTGTGCTACAAGTGCAAATATATCCAGGAACTTTATCTGAATTGCGGCAATTACTATTATTTTGGCATGCAAACGTAGACAGATCTTTTTCAGCTTCCTCACACGTCTTATCACCACCAATAGCCCAATCAAGAACCACCGGTACATCTCTCCCTTTGGTACGGAAATTTTTACCATCTAAATCCGTAGCTTTAAATGTGTAGTTATCAGACTCGCATATGAATCCAGAACTACAAGGACTAAATGAGATACTCTCTGAAAGTGGGTTCATAGAAGTACTTCCGATTGCAATTCTCTTTATCCCTTTAGATAATCTTACTTGGCAACACCCATTTCCGGAACACATCCCATCAACTATATTTTTCTTAGTTTTACATGTTGTCGAGCATGTTGCATTAAAGTTAGCATCTACGTCAATAAAAATTGCGGCGGAATCACAACCGATCCCGAATAATTTGTTCTTGGTTGATGAAACTGTAAATGGTGTTTTTTGCAAATCCATAAAACCTAAAAATTCATCAAATGTAATTTTACCAGTTTTATACTCATAACAGATTGTAGATGGTAGGAGTTTTATACGTACTTCTTCGGTTTCTGATATACTTATCAGTTCAACCATATTAGGTTTACTTGAAGATTGGTTTGTTCCAAGCCATAAAAATGGTTTTGGAGAGTGATAAGATGTATCACATGTGATGTTGTAAAACGATGAACCATCTCCGGTGAAGGAACACCCATTCTCGTTTGGACCTATACCAAATGGGTATGTTACTGCAACGTCACCACAATTGGCTTGGCAACCAGGCTTCACCTGGATCAATGGAGACGTTAATGATGCGATAAGGGTTAGCCTTGAGAACTGCAACAACAATAAGAGTTGTAGAAACATAGTGTGGTCGTGAATATAGATACTTTTTTCTTTTTGATTGAGAAAGAAATCTGATCAATGAGAAGCCAAAGAGAACATAATTTAGAAGGAGTAATTGATAGACAAGAAAAAAGAAGAAGGACACTGTTTTTGATCTTTAGCGCGTTGTCGTGGTAATGAGGAGACTTAGCTAATGAGCAATAAAAAAGAAAAGAAAATGTATTGTTTGCCCCCGCACACAACGGATTTGTTAATTTAATTTTTGTTTATGATCTTATCTTTTGTCCTGGTAGTTGCAATATCTTATTAATGTAGTGATGTACATGACTGTTCTATTATCATTACTCGGTCTTAATCAGGCGCAAGACTAGTTAAGCATTTGAAGTTGGAACAATTCGATATGTTTTTATTTTGATCGGAAATTCGATATTAGGTACTGTTATATAGAAGACATAGTCATCAGTGGACAGCAATGTGATATGGCTACAAAGAACGGAAGTGCAAAGAAGCAAGAGTGTATGTCCGGCGACGTGAACCAAAGTCAAAGTTAAGTTTTTCATTTTTCTGGAGTTCATGATCTTGAATTTTAGGTGTTTTTAATCTGATTTTTTTGATCATAGAGTTTGATTTTATGATTGATGGTAATTAAATATGTTTGTTTTCATCTTCTTTGTTTTGTCTAAAGTACAGATATTTTGTCCAAGGTTGCTAGAACAGAAATTTAGTAGAGTAGAATAACTCTATGCCCAACGGCATTCGTAGTCAAATTCTTAGAGAGCAAACCAATGTAACGTTAACTCACCTGTAGCTGCTTTAATAAAAATTTCTTCGTAGAAAAAAAGAAGTCCCATGTTTGAAAATGACTGTTTAGCTACCTAGCTAGCTAGCTGGTATTTGGAATGCAGATCTTAATCAATCATTATCGGAAGTAGTAGTATAGATGTTCATGTCTTTTATATACAAGACCAAAAGAATCATACTACTTGTACACCATTTTCTCCCCCAAAACTTTTACACCAGCATATTTTTACGTTTGATTAATGGCTGCTAACGATCTCAGTCAAATTAGTAAGAATTTACGTGTAACTACCGAAAATCAGTAGTACACCCAAATAGTAAGTAAACAAGATCTAAGACATAAGATACCAACACTACGGGAAAAACATGCATCTACAACTGGAGATTTACAACTCTTCGCTAAACATCGTAGAAAGTCATATGTTTTACAACTGGTTTCAAAAGAAGAGTTGTCGTATATCATCACTGCCAACCCTTAGGAAACAAGGGGTTGCGCTAAGAAAACAAAAGACAACTCCTTAAGAAAAAACGTTGTGACGACATTTAGCTATAACAACTCTGTTCCATAAAGGTAGTGACTAAGCCTATCACAATTTTCACAAGAGTTATTGAAGAACACCAAAATATGATGATGAAAAATAGTGTCAGAGGGGAGATTCGAACATGAACCTACTGCATGGAAGTATGGCTCATCAACCATCCTTACAGTTCACAAGTTTTGTTTTTTTTCTTTTTTTTTTAATAAAAACGTATAACAACACTTATAAGTGTTGTTGAAGTAAAAATATAGAATGTTGGAAAAAATGAGATTAGAAGTGAGATTCGAACATGAATCTACTGCATGGAAGTCTAGCTCATCAACCATCCTTACCGTTCACAAGTTTGGTTGTTTTTTTTTCTTAATAAAAATGCATAACAACACTTATAAGTGTTGTTGAAGTAAAAATATAGAATGTTGGCAGAAATGAGGATGGGGGGATTTGATCCTCAGCCTCCTGCATGAAAGTCTACACCACTAACCATTCCTACACTATCACAAATTCTGTCAAGTTTGTGGTTCTTTAATATACTAATTTTAAGACAACCCTTTATAAGAGTTGTGAAACAAAATATAATGTCCAAAAAAAATGCTCAGGTGACTAAGCCGCAAAATATTCTGAAGGAATCTTACTTGTAAATGGATGGATTCGTCGTTTTTACCAAGTTTCGACTTAGAGTAGTCCACTCACGGCCAGGTTTCGATCTCGGAGCTTGGTTTGCATACAATATGGAGAAATAGGGTTTGTTTAAGGTTTCGTAGAATATTCCGAAGGAATCTTACCTGTAAATTGATGGATTCGTCGTTCTTACCAAGTTTCTGACTTAGAGTAGTCAACTCGCAGCCAGGTTTCGATCTCCGAGCCTGGTTTGCATCCAATATTCATAAATAGGGTTTTTTTTTAAAGGTTTCGTAGAATATTCCGAAAGAATATTACCTGTAAATGAATTGGTCGTTCGTAAAAAGTTTCTGACTTAGAGTAGCCCACTCCTGGCCAGGTTTCGATCTCGGAGCCGGTATGCATACAATATGCAGAAATATGGTTTGTTTAAGGTTTCGTAGAATATTCCGAAGGAATATTATCTGTAAATGGATGAATTCGTCGTTCTTACCAAGTTTCTGACTTATAGTAGTCTACTCCCAGCCAGGTTTCGATCTCGGAGTCTGGTTTGCATACAGTATGCAGAAATACGGTTTGTTTAAGGTTTCGTAGAATATTCCAAAGGAATCTTACCTGTAAATTGATGGATTCGTCGTTCTTACCAAGTTTCTGACTTAGAGTAGTCAACTCGCAGCCAGGTTTCGATCTCCGAGCCTGGTTTGCATGCAATATTCATAAATAGGGTTTTTTTTAGGTTTCGTAGAATATTCCGAAAGAATATTACCTGTAAATGAATTGGTCGTTCGTAACAAGTTTCTGACTTAGAGTAGTCCACTCCTGGCCAGGTTTCGATCTCGGAGCCTGGTATGCATACAATATGCAGAAATATGGTTTGTTTAAGGTTTCGTAGAATATTCCGAAGGAATATTATCTGTAAATGGATGAATTCGTCGTTCTTACCAAGTTTCTGACTTATAGTAGTCTACTCCTGGCCAGGTTTCGATCTCGGAGTCTGGTTTGCATACAATATGCAGAAATACGGTTTGTTTAAGGTTTCGTAGAATATGCCGAATGAATCTTACCTGTAAATAAATGGATTCGTCGTTCTTACCAAGTTTCTGACTTATAGTAGTCAACTCACGGCCAGGTTTCAATCTCGGATCCTGGTATGCATACAATATGCAGAAATAGGGTTTGTTTAAGGTTTCGTAGAATATTCCGATGGAATCTTACCTGTAGATCGATGGATTCGTCGTTCTTACCAAGTTTCTGACTTAGTAGTCCACTCGCGGCCAGGTTTCGATCTTGGATCCTGGTTTGCATCCAATATGCATAAATAGGTTTTGTTTAAGGTTTCGTAGAATATTCCGAAGGAATCTTACCTGTAAATGGATGGATTCGTCGTTCTTACCAAGTTTCTGACTTATAGTAGTCCACTCCCGTCCAGATTTCGATCTCGGAGCCTGGTTTGCATACAATATGGAAAATAGGGTTTGTTTAAGGTTTCGTAGAATACTCCCAAGGAATCTTACCTGTAAATGGATGGATTCGTCGTTCTTACCAAGTTTCTGACTTAGAGTAGCCCACTCGCGGCCAGGTTTCGATCTCAGAGCGTGGTTTGCATCTAATATGCAGAAATAGGGTTTGTATAAGGTTTCGTAGAATATTCCGAAGGAATCTTACCTGTAAATGGATGGATTCATCGTTCTTACCAAGTTTTGTGTGTGTTTAAGGTTTCGTAGAACATTTCCATGGAATCTTACCAATAAATGGTTGGATTCATCGTTTTTGTGGACTTTCAGACTTCTTGTTCATAGTTTGTAAGTCGTTATACCGAACTTGAAGTTTGTATCGACACTGAGCTTCATATTCATCAATTTCGATGATGTATCATGCTAATTTTGAAGTCAGAACCCTCTCAGAGCTTCGTGGTTCATAGATTATAGGCCATTATACCAAGTTTGAAGTTCGAATCGACATTGAGCTTCATATTTATCGATTTTGATGATGTATCATGCTAAGTTTGAAGTCAGAACCCTCTCAGAGCTTCTTGGTTCATAGTTTGTATGTCGTTATACCACATTTGAAGTTTGAATCGACATTGAGATTCATATTTATCGATTTCGATGATATATCATGCTATTAATGTGAACTAAATCTACTTCATGACATGTATGACTAGTCAAAATTACTTCATGACCTATGTAACTAGTCGAAATTCAAACCGGAAGCACAAAGATAAAGCACAAAAGCACAAAGAAACACACCAATTATCGGATTGATTTCTTTTTTTTCAACTTTATTCTTATACATTTTTTGGATTTTTTTATATCAAAATGTGATAAGAATGTGCTACATTTATTCATATTTTTTTTGGATTTTTTTCGTGTCGAAGGTTGATAATCAAACCGAATACATGAGCTCGTATTAGCACAAAATGAAACACATACTTCTCAATCCGCATGAGCATCCTAAATACAATCTCAACCGTCAAGATCTTTTCTTAATCCGTATGAGCATCTAAAATACAATCTCAACCGTCCATCATTTTCATTCGGATTCACTATTTTCTTCATTCTTTTTATTCCGAAGCATAACCCTCCTTCAACCACTCGAACCCAATTCCTATCTGTTTTTCTCTCAATCACGACCGCTGAAGAACACCTCTACTCTACAGATGACGGCGGCGCTCCATCACCACCGCTGCTCTTCTCTCGACCCCTCTTCTTCATCATCTTCTCTCAATCTCTCTCTTTAACTCCCCCTTTCTCTCATCCGCAACAGTAAATAGTAGCAGCTCATCAAATCCATATCTGAACCAAATTCTAATCAAACCCATCACTGATTCAAGTTACACAACCGAAATAGTGAAATTCTATGGGTGATTTGGATGAATTCTGGCAGTAAATGGTACCATTGGTCTGTGAGGTTCTGTTTGAGCGAAGACAAGATTTTTTGAAGTTAATTCAAGAATATATGCAGATGAAGAACTCAGAGAGGAGATGGAAATCAAAATGAGGGTTTCTGAGCTTCAACTGAAAACAGAGATGGGTTCGATTGATTCCCTCAGATAGATAGAAGACATGAGCAGATTTATGAAGAACTAGGGTTCTATTGTGTTGGAGGATTGATAAAATCAGAGCTAGGGTTTGTGTTGGATGTATGATTCTGTGATAGATTTGAAGATTTGAATTGATTAAAGGGGAAGCTGAGCTCGATTTCAATCATAAGAAGATGGGTTTTGTGGTAATTGTGTGGTTGTGTGCTTGTTGTTAGGGTTCAGATGAAGAAGTATAATGTTGATATTCATGGTTTCGGTTTGATATTGAAGTTTTGAAGACTGCTGCTGCTATAGATGAATGTAACTGGTAGTGTTAACTGTTGCCATCAGTTGAGAACAAAAACAACAAGTTTTGGAGATTCAGGATGTAAATGACAGAACTGGTGATGAAGAAATGAAGAAGTGAATGGAGTTAGCTGAGTCTGCTGCTATAGATGAATGTTGTGTTCGACTTGAGAATGTTTTGTTCACAATATGGGTTTTGTGAACACAGTATGATGAGGAAGAATTAGTGATTGATGTGTGAGTTTTAATGAAGATTAGAGAAGCTAGGGTTTCTGTTCTTTCCCAAAATAGATATTAGGGTTCTTGGATATAATTGAATCAAGTGACTGAAATTGAAACTGAGGTTTTAGGGAAGGATTAGAGATGGGAATGTTTGATTTGAAAAATTAGAGGCTGTGGTGGTGGTAGAGGCAGAGGAGGCAGCAAAGGAGGAGGTCGTGGTAGTGGTGGAATGAAAGGTGGTAGTAAAGTGATTGGGTACAAAGTCTGGAATCCTTTTAGATCAAAGCTTGTTGCTGCTGTACTTGGTGGTGTTGACAATATTTGGATTGTAAGTATTATTTGTGTATAATGTTTGGGATTTTTCACTTTGTGTTTTTACTTTTTTTTTCTTTGTCATTGTTTTAACATAATGGTGTTTGATTTGCAATTTTAGGTACCGCCTGAGTTAGACCTAGAGGTGGTGCTAGTGGAGGAGGAGGAGGTAGATGGAGTGCTAGTGGTGGTGCTAGTAGTGGTGGTGGTGGGAGAAGGACTTATGAGCCAAACCCATTTGATGTTGCTGACAAATTTGCTGAATTAAGTGCTACTGAAATTGAAAGAGGAGAGGAGGGTATCTAGAGAGTTGTCTTGCCAGGTGAAAATTGCTAAGTTCTTTGTTTGAGTTTCTGTTTAATGATTGTTATTAGTGATGTAGATACACTTTTCTAATTTCTAATTACTCATTTTTGGTTTTGTGGTCCTGTAGATACATGATGAAGCGAAAAAGTTCTCTTATTAGACTGGTGTTAAAGTCGTTGTTGCATATGGTGGAGCACCGATGCACAAGCAGGTTTGTTTCTCGCCCGCATACTTATTTTGTTTGTATTCACTGGCTATGTTAGTTGGTATAATTCTTTGAGTAGATTTTGGCAGTGCAGTTGATTTTTTTAAGCATTTTAAAATGTCGTATATCACATCATTTGTAGTTGTACTATGTTCTTCGTTCACACACATACAGGAGTTCCATGTTTTATTTTTTTTGTAGGTGCATTTGATCTTAAGTAGTGAATGTGGATTTTTATTTATTGTCCATGGCCTATGGTATTGACATCTGCTAACTATTGAGAGAGGCACTGCTTGTTTTTTAATTGAGGCGCAGTTGCTCTTTTCTACCCTGTCGTTTGTTAAATACTATGAACATATGTGTGTCATCTATAAAGCAAATAAATTTGTTTGTTTCAGAAGAAGATTTAAGTCTGAATATTTTAGAGTAGCTAAAGATTATAAACATTAACCTTGCAGTACTTGCACAGAACTGTTACATTTTCAGCTCTAGTGAGCTTATTAGCTTAAGCTCGAGTTTGTTTCAACTTCATCTCTCGCTTATGGCTTGTGTGAGACAATGACATTACAAAGTTTTTGTGGAATATTTTTTCTTTCCTTCACTTTTTTATTATTGCATGCCTTAACCCTGTTGCAGTTTCTTTGTTAATGGTTGGTCAAGTGCAAATATGGGTTTTAAAACTGTGATATGTTTGTTTGAGCGTGACCTTTTCTGGTTGTACAGGGATGCCATTCATGCTAGAGATTTATAACACCAGCAGGCATGGTCTCGAGTTCAAAGTACATAATCTTAACTGGATGAACATGGCTTGGATATCTGGTTTACAATCTCCTATGCGTTCAAGAGATGCAGCTCCAATACAGACACCGCCTGTCGTTGAGCCTTGGTGCCGAGATATTCTTAGTTTGTCTACGGAATGTCAACTGATAGTGCATGACTTTTCACAAAATCTCAAGGATGTGGTGCAGCAGCAACAAGTAACAACTTCTGTAACAGAAAGATTATTGGTGCACAACATTTTGCAGCAGCTGCTGTTGCTTAAATGGTTTTTTACATAAACTAGGCATCTCATCTTGATGGTGATGGGCACGAAAGGTTTGTGTTTGCCTAGGATTCTCATCACTGATACCAGCAAGTCAATGGTGAGCAGTTACACGATTCCAAATTCGAATTAGCACAGTTGCATACTAGGGTGAATGTTCTCATATACATCTTAATCTTTTTAGAGTGTGTTTTGGAAACTCCACTTTTGTAACAAACATCTATATCACTGCCATTTTTTCAATGTGTGTTTAAGACTAGAAGGTTAACTTGAATGAATGTAAATGTGTTACACTGGTACGTTAATGCGAATGTGAATTATTTTCGGCAATTCGGTTTCGGCCCTAATTTTTTTTTTCAAAATAGTATTATGCACACAACTCCAAACAAAAGTTGTATTTTCGTATTCATCTACTGAAAACAGAAGTTGTTACTTTAAATATTACAATCCTTAAGGGTGTTGTATTAGACATTATGACTATACTGGTAATTGTTGTTGCATATGTTTCTACGATATGCTACTTATGTTGTCCACGATTGTTCTACAATACAAGCAAGAGTTGTGTCAGGTTATCAAAAAAAATCGAAAGAGAATCACAACATTGACAAACTATTGTCGAACCATGAATCACATCACCCTTTACAACACTTGTCAACCATTGTAGAAAAACTTGGACTTTCTACAATACCCCCGTTCCACAATGCATGAAATGGAGTTGTCGTAGGGGTACTGCAACTCTTATCTTGTGTCGTCAATGATGATTTTTCCCGTAGTGCAATTTGATTACAAAACTTTTATTGATTTATTTATATAATGAGAACTCTCGATTACAAGATTACACACAAAGGAAAACCCTAATCTTACTTTCCAAGCTAAGGTTCCTCCTCATAAAGTATTTTTCTTTCCTATTATAGAGGGTCAATTGATGGATATGCGGTATTCTTTCAACAGAAAAAGGGAAGAAAGTGCTAACCCTAGAACTTTCAGAACTAGTATATACACAAAGAAGTCTTACTCAAGATTTATGCAATTTTCCAAGCTTCAAAGGATTAGCGGCGAAGAAATTATCAATACAATGGCTCAATCTTCCGAGAATCGTATTACTCAGTTGTCAAGACAATTAAGAAGGGCAGCAATTAATCTTCCTGAAGAAGAGTTGTTGGAGCTCAACAAACTGTGAATGTGGCTGCTGAAGAATGGACTTTTGGAGTTCTGGAAAAGCTTATGTGGAATCATAAGATTGACATGAGGATCATCAGAGAAGAAATAAACTCTCTATGGAGAAGGTACCGAAATAAGCAGATTCGAGTAATGGGTCATAATCTCAGGCTGGTGAAATTAAATTCAGAAGAAGAAAGAGATCAAGTCATTCAAAATGGTCCTTGGGTAGTGGGAGAGGCTCTTTTTGCTGTTTAGAAATATACAAATGGAGTTCCGATTAATGAGTATAATTTTACTCATCGGATTTTCACACTGCAGTTCAAGTATCTAAAATTGGAACATCTAAATAGTGTGGTAATGGATGAAGCAATAGGATTTATGGGGAGGAAAATTTCTACCACTCCACCAAACTGTAGACCAAGATATGGTAACACAGTTAAAGCAAGATTGAAGATAAAATTGAATGAACCTTTTCATAGAGGAGGGTGGTGGAATATAGTTACTGGAGAAAAAGTTTGGATTAGATATCATTGGGAGCTGCATCCTAAGAAGATATGTGAGAAATGTTTTGTCATTGATCATGATGACAATAAATGTCAAGAATGGTCTTATCTTCTATATTTAGATAGTCTGTCTGAGGCAGAATATGCTGATTATCTTAAGGAGGAGCAAAATGAAATTGGAGATAATACTGAACAAATTAACAAGGAGATAGAAGATATGGGAACTGATGAGCATAACTGTATGAAGGGGAAAATGAAAGTCAAACTAAAAGAATGAGGAACTCCACTCTTAATAGAGAACCTTCTATGAACCCACATAACATACGTGTTCAACCACCAACTGTCCCTGTCACTACTGATACTACTAATATGGATCAACATGGCAACTCAATGATGGAAACAAATGATTCAAACTCTAACAATGTTGAAGCCACAAATGCAAGTCAAGGAGAATCTATGCAGGTACAATTCAAAACTTATTCTTCAGAATCTATTTATAAGTTTGTTTTTTCATTTTTTAATAGATATAATTATTGCTTTAGATTCATCTTGTTTTGCAAAATGAAAATTCTTGCTTGGAACATACAGGGATTAGCTAAGAAAAATGCTAGAAATCAACTATTAGTCTTAATTCAAGCTCAATCGCCTGATTTCTTGTTTCTCTCTGAGACAAAAATTGACCAAGATAAAATGATCCAACTAGCTAAATCTTTGAACTATTGCAACTATATATGTATAGATAAAATATTTCTTGCTGGTGGAATCTTACTTATGTGGAAAGATGGTGTTAAATGTGAAGTTCAGGAAGTATCTCATAACATGATTCATGTTGCTGCTAATTTGCATATAGCTAAACCTGATGTTTTTATCACTTTTATCTATGGTTCGACATATTTTGATAAGAAAAAAGAACAATGGGAAACTATGAAAATAATTAAGGAGAATATAACACAGCCTTGGCTAGTTATAGGAGAGCTCAATGTGCATCTTCATGATCTTTCTCAATTCTCTAGTATGTCTGCTGAAGATAAGTATATATGTTCAAAATGAAATAAATGAATGTTGTTTAATGGATCTTGGTTATGTAAGAAAGGATTACACTTGCTCTAGAAATAACAACGGAACATGCCCTAAAAAATCTAGAATAGATATGGCTTTGGGTAACCACATTTGGTGTAGCAATTTTCCCAATGCCAAGTTACATCATTTAGTTCAGGCTGGATCTGATCATTGTCCCATACTCTTACATATTGAACAAGTTAGTAGAAAGCTTTGGAGGCCTTTTAAATTCTTTAGTATATGGATAAAACATTGTTCCTTTAAGAACCATCTAGTTATTGCTTGGAACTCTAATGTTAGTGGATCTCCTGGACATAAACTAAATAGTAAGCATTCTGCCACTAGGAAAAGACTTTCTCAGTGGAACAAGATTGACTTTGGCAATATAGATAGGAACATCAATTATCTTCAGAAACAACTATTTGATATTCAAAATCAACCATATTCTTCTTCTCAACATGATGAGCTCACTGAAATTAATAAGAAATTAGATCTTTGGTTTGATATTAAAACTGATTTCTACAAGCAAAAGTATGGAGATAAATATATTTTTGAAGTTGATAATAACTCTAAATATTTTCATACGCTTGCCAATAGGAGAATGGTTAGAAAGAATATAGAATATTTGTTTGATAGTGATGATAACTGTTTGGATAATAGAGATGATATTGCTAGAACTCTTGTCTCCCATTTTAGCTCTGTCAGTTGCTCTTCTAATGTGCAAATACCAGACCACATTTTTGATATTCCTACTAGTATTAGTGAGAATGATATAGATAGTTTAATAGAATTCCTACTGATCAAGAAATCTATGACACTATTAAGACTATGTGTGCTTGGAGTTCCCCAGCCCCTGATAGGTTTCAAGCAGGTTTCTACCAATCCAACTGGAATATTGTGGGTAAGGATGTTATACATGTTGTGCAATCTTTCTTTTCCACAGGTAACATGCCATCTGAGTTTAATAAAACCTATCTATCTTTAATACCAAAAAATGAATCTGCTAAGTATGCAATTGACTTTAGACCAATAGGATTACGTAACGCTATTTACAAAATCATTTCTAAAATCATTGCTAATAGAATAAAACCTCATCTGAAACATATAATTTCTCCTTTTCAAGCTGCTTTTGTCCCTTATAGAATTATTCATGATAATATCATTATTGCTCATGAGATGATTCACACAATGAAGCATAAGGAGGGTATTAGTGGTACAATGGCCTTAAAATTAGATTTATCTAAGGACTTTGACAGAATCGAGTGTCCATTTATTCTTGGTATGCTTAGAAAGATAGGTTTTCCTGATAAGTTTTGTAAACTGGTAGAGCAATGTATTAGCACAACAAAAATATCCATTCTTCTTAATGGCTCTCCCACTGAAGATTATTGTCCTTCGAGGGGTTTAAGGCAAGGGGATCCTCTATCCCCTTACCTTTTCATTATTTCCATGGAGTTTTTATCTAGGTTTCTTATGAATGCTGCTACTAATCATGTGATTTCAGGGGTTAAAGCTGCTAGAAATGCACTAGGTATAACTCACCTTTTGTTTGCAGATGATATTCTCATATTTTCTAAGGCAGATATGCATAATATACAAGGTATTTTGGATGTTCTTGCTAAATTTGGTATGTACTCTGGCAAAGTCCTTAATCTTTCTAAATCCAGTGTATATTTTAGCAATAATATTAACCCTGAGCTAGAAATTTTCTTGCTAATGCACTTACAATGGAAGAGATGAAAGATACTGATAAGTACCTAGGAGTTACTTTACTTATAGGAAGAGATAAAACTAAGGCCTTTAAACCCATTATTCAATCTTTTAGCTCTAGATACAAAAATTGGGAAGGTAAAACCATGAACCACTCTGCTAGAACCACTATGGTTAAACATGTGCTTAACACTCTTCCTTTACATCAAATCGGTAGTTTTAGAATTCCTAAAAAGTTGATAACTCAGATGGATACTCTGCAAAGACAGTTTTGGTGGGGTAAAGAAAAAGGTCTTTATTTCATTGGTTTGAGTAAGCTTATGATACCAAAATCTCTAGGTGGTCTAGGCTTCAGAAACTTAGAACATTTTAATACTGTCGTTCTTTCTAAAGTGGCTTGGAGAGCCTGTAATGATGAAGAGTCTTTATGTTTTAAAGTTCTTAAGGATAAATACTCTAAAGATGGTAGCTTTCTGTATTCGGACAAATTAAACGATGAATGTTCTTGGATTTGGAGAGGTTTGTATTCTGGATTAGAAATAATAAAACAACACACAATCTGGGATGTCAGATGTGGTACTAAAATTAGCATTTGGCTAGACTGTTGGGTTATAGGATTAAATAGCCCACCTGTTCCCATTGTTGGTGCATCTAGCTATAATAATTTTAACTTGGTCTGTGATTTCTTTTTACCTGGCACAAGATAATGGGATATTAATATTCTTAATACTCTCTTTTCACGGTATTGTGTTGAACTTATTATCAATATGCAGATTCCCACTTATGGTGAAGATTTCATTATATGGAAACCTGATAGAAAAGGCAAATTTTCTTCATTATTTTTTAATTGGTTTAGACAATATGTATGGGTCGATTCGTGAACAATTATTGGCAAGAGATCCATTTCCAACGATTGATGGTGCATACCAAGCTGTAGTGAATGTTGAGCGCTTGAGAATAGGAGAGGTATCACTGTCTAAAGAAGGACAAGATAATGTGATGGCCTTTAAGGTTCAACCTTTCCCAAAAGGAAATACTAATAATTATGTTACTAGTTTAAAGGTGTGTAATCACTGTCAGCAAGATGGACATACAGAAGATGGCTGTTTTGAATTAATTGGATACCCTTACTGGTGGGGAGATAGATCACGAGGTGGGTTTGTCTCTGGTAGAGGATCTGGTAGAGGTAACAGAGGTGGTGGTAGAAATAATCCTTGTCGTGGTGGTTTTGCATATGGAAGAGGTGTAAGAGGTAATAACAACACCAATCCCGTTCGTGCCAATAACTTGAGTATGACAGCCAGTCAGCAGTCAAATACCAGTGCAGGACCTAGAGATAGAGCTGGATTAGTTGGAGTAACATCAACTCAACTTCAACAAGTACTTGAATTTTTGAATTCAAACAAATCGAAAATATAATTACAAGGTAAGAAGAATCGTGACTCCTGGATTGTGGATACAGGGGAAACAAATCATGTCACATGTAATTTAGATGACATGATAGGAGTGAAGACAATTAGAAATTGTTCAGTTGGTCTACCTGATGGAAAGAAAAAAAACTCTGATAAAATTGGAATCATTATTCTTCTGGGTGGTTTAAGGCTTGATAATGTCCTTTATGTGCCTCAGTTAAATTGTAACTTGATCTCAGTCACTCAGATGATTGATGAGTCTATTTGTGTTGTGCAGTTTACTAACAAATTATGTGTTATACATGACCAGTGGACGAGGAAGGTGATTGGAGTGGGTGAGAGACAAGATGGACTATATTTCTTCTGTGGTGTTTCTCCAGTTAAATGTTAGAAGTTGCTAGGGATTCATACAAGCTGTGGCACCAACGAATGGGACATCCTTCAGAGAAAGTGTTGCAGAAAATACCAGTTGTGAGTGGTTCTTTTAGGAACAGCAATACAGCTTGTGATATCTGTCCACGAGCAAAACATCTTAGGAGTAGTTTTCCTTTAAGTCAGACTAAAGCTGATAGTTTATTTGAATTGATTCATTTGGATTTATGGGGGCCTTAAAAGAAACATTCGTCTTGTGGATCTCATTACTTCTTGACAATAGTAGATAATTTTTCAAGAGGTCTTTGGATTTATTTGATGAAAACTATAACAGAAGTTGAATCAATGTTTCTTAACTTTATTGCTCTTATTAAACGTCAATTTGACAAGGAAATCAAATGTGTTAGAAGTGATAATGGAACGGAATTTAATTCTTTGGCATAATATTTGAGACATTTTGTGTTGGTACACCTCAACGGAATGGAAGAGTTGAGAGAAAACATCAACATATTATGAATGTGGCGAGAGCATTGAGATTTCAAGATAAATTTCCAATAAATTGGAAAGAGTGTGCGTTAACTGCAGCGTACTTGATTAATAAAACACCGACACCTTTACATGGGAATAAAACACCATATGAGATTATGTTTGGAAAATTGCCTCCATATGATCAGTTGCATGTGTTTGGGTGCTTGTGTTATGTGCATAATCAAAATAGCAAAGGTGACAAATTTTCTAGTAGGGGAAGAAGATGTGTGTTTCTTGGATATCCAGTTGGTAAAAAAGCATGGCATTTGTATGATTTGGATACACACCAATTCTTAGTGTCCAGAGATGGGGATTTTTATGAACTGCAGTTCCCATATGTTGAGATACAGTATGAACAGCTTCCCAATAATGGAAAAACAAGTAATGAAGCATGTTGGAGTGATGATGAGGATATGGAGGAGTTACTGTTACCTAGAAGTGTATCTGAACTTCCAGAAAGTGGTGAAGATATACAAGACAGCTATTCACGACCAATAGAAAGAGTATATGAAACTAGAAAAGAACAGAAGAGGAGAAAGAACAAGAAATCATATCAGATTCTAGTGGTGACAGTGAATGTAGTACACCAGCAGAGACAGTGGTAGATAACAATATCAATGAGATGGGTAAGGGACAGCGTAAGAAAATTCCTTCGACTAGACCCAGAGGTTTTATGACGAGTACAGTTCGAGAAAATAGTCCATCTTCTCCTCCGTCTGCACAATGATCTACCTCAGGTACACCTTATCCTTTAACATATTATGTTGGTTGTGATCGTTTTTCCGTTGTGCATAGAAAATATCTTGCAGCAGTTAATGCCCCAAATGAACCAATGAGCTTTAAAGAAGCTATGAAACATCCAGGTTGGCGAAAAGATATGGATAGAGAAATTCGAGCCTTGGAAGAACAAGGAACATGGGAATTGGTGGAGTTGCCACCTGGAAAAAAAGCATTACGAAGTAAATGGATCTATACAGAAAAGAGAGATGAAATATGGTACGTTTGAAAGCAAGGTTGGTGATCTTTAGTAATCATCAAGTTGAGGGTTTAGATTATAATGAGACGTTTGCTCATGTGGCAAAGATGACGACAGTACGAACTGTTATGTCAGTTGCAACTGTTGAGAACTGGGAAGTGCATCAAATGGATGTACATAATGCATTTCTTCATGGTGATTTGGAAGAAGAATAGTACATGAAGATACCTCCAGGGTTTGCTAAGGGAAATCCTAATATGTATGTAGAATGAAGAAGTCGTTACTTCTTTCTTAATTGTACCAAAGCGATGCTCTATGTCTGATATAGAACGACGATTCGGATTACGAGTGTCACTGCAGAACCCATCGTGAATAACCGCCCAGAAATTCACCCATGGATAGTTTGCCGAAGCAAGCTGAGTAAATAAAAAAACATAGTTTCTGCAAATAGGTTCATCTTCTTCTTTAGTATACAGAATTCGCCGAACTAACCGGGATCTAGACATGTTCAATCAAAGATTGAGAGTGAAGAGATGAATGTAGAATGTGTGAATTTAGAGTTCAAATGAGAAGTACTTATAGAAATCGAAAAATGTAGCCGTTGGGACGCTGAGTCGTTGGCGCCACCAACTCAGACGCTAGAGTTTCCCACAATGACGCTGGCGATTTAGCAGAAAACGCGTGTTTCGATTGAAAACGCAGGCGTCATCCAGGATGTCGCCAGAGTTGTTTGGCATGGCGCGCGCCATTGAAGTAGACGCGCGCCTGGTGGAGTGTCTCGATGTTCAAATGAACAGATCTGTTCATTTGAACATCCATTTTCTACGTTTTTTCATGCCATAGTGGGATCAAAATGAACAAACTCTGAGTTTGTTCATTCCATAGGGAAATGCTCTCAGGCTGTTTGCTAGTTGACATTTATCCAGTACTGTCGTATCAAGAGGATTACTAAAACATTATTATAATGTTTGTTACATGCTTTTTATTTTCTTGGTCATTCTTGAATAATCCTCTCTGAAACATAGCACACTAGCACTGGAGTACTAGAAACATTATGGCATCATTAGATTTCTGCTTATACCAAGCTGTTCGAGTCGAAAAGAAGTGGGGATTTAGTCGATGATAACACACATTGGCCTGTCAAACTGCTTCTTTTTTTTTCCGTGAAATTTGCTGGAAAGGATTTGTTTGGACCTTAAAGTAGAAAGGTTAAAGGATTGGCATCAGTGCGCCAATTGAGTCCTTTTACTAATTCTTTACTAAAACATGACTCTTTTGGGCACTTAACTCCAGTAGAAAAACGTATTACAACACTCTTGAGACACTGGTAATAGAGGTAACTGAGTGTTTGTAATTCCTGGTGATAGGTTACCCAATTTTATTAATAGTATATAGAATTCAGGCATCGCCATTCCACTCTTCTGAAGCTTGTTTCTGTCTCAGATACTTTGTAAATCTCTTCAGTTTCGGACTAGCTTTTAGTTGCGTCTAGTTTGCAAATTTCATGGTCATGCTTCGAATGCATGGAATATTATATCTGTAGCTTAAGTACGTAGTCTTGCAATTTGTGTCAATCCATTCACTAGTGCTCCAGAAC
Source organism: Papaver somniferum (assembly GCF_003573695.1). NCBI lineage: Eukaryota > Viridiplantae > Streptophyta > Magnoliopsida > Ranunculales > Papaveraceae > Papaver > Papaver somniferum. Next base: position 178,789,843 of record NC_039362.1, on the reverse strand, counting down.
ATGTTAAACTCAACTCTGGAAATATCACGAATCTAGAGTATGTCAGGTTCTTTGCTAGTTGATATTTTTATCTGATACTCTCGTATCAAGAGGATAATAAAACATGATTACAATGTTTGTTACATGCGTTTTATATTCTTGGTCATTCTTGAATATTCCTCTCTGAAACGTAGCACACCAGCACTGGAGTACTGGACACATTATGGCATTATTAGATTTCTGCTTAGATCCTTATACCATGCTGTTCTTTAAATTAAACGAACATAAGTATCGTAAAGCCAGCGAAGTCTGCAAGGACATCAGCTAGCTCAGATGGCTTCACCGATAGCAATATTTGCACTTGTTGTGGTAGTTGTAGGTGAGTTGCCGATTGTACTTTGTTGAGTCTAACGCGCGGAAGTTCCAGTACCCAGTCTAGAGAATGAACCGAGATTTCAGCAGAATTTCGATACAGCAATAATTTCATTAATTGTATACACGAAATCCATTACACTGTACACTTAATTTTTGAATCTTACAACTCAGAGAACACTTATGTGCACTAATCTTATTATGCACACTACTTAATCACCTCACACCACCTCTCATCGCATAACTCACGGTGGGGAGAGCATTGCTCTTTCCCCTTACTCTCACCATGGAGAGGTTTGCTCCTTGCCCACACATTCAAAAACTATAGCAACATTCCCTATTTATAGTTGTAACTTGACTCACCAAGGAGAGATTTGCTCCTTTCCCACACATTCAAAAACTACAGCAACATCCCCTATTTATAGTTGCAGCTTGACCATCTTGGAACGTTCTAGAGAAAACTCACATCCATTCTTTTCGTTATAACATTAAGGATGGTGCTCGTACTAGCGTATTAATTATCTAATAGATGGAACTACGTTTGGATCGCTGTTCCCACCCTTCGTTTTAAGAATCGGCGTTACTATCACGCTACCACTTCTTGTAAGACCGATAAATTCATGGATTTTGCGGATGAAACAATGCGTGGCCATTATTCGTCCAATGTAGAAAAGTTATCGGTCACGCTAGGGGCATCGCTCTTTCCCCGCTACTTGCTCGCGGGCTTAGCTGGTTAGTTGACGTGTTTGAAAGAAAAAGTTGAAGTGGTTACAAAATTTTACTTTTTCAAGGAACAAAAAAAAAAAAACAAAATCAAGATGGTTCTTTCCTTTAAATCTTCAAATCTTTGTTGAAGAAAAGATGATGGTGGCGACGACGATAGGCCTTTTTTGATCTTGAACTTACAGTACCTGATGAAAAAGATAATAGTGGCAGAGAAGAAGAGAAAGATGATGACGATGGTGTATAGACGATGAAGATAAAAATGGGTTTGATTTTACAGAATAAAGTGTTGGGTATCCAATTGATTATTTTTCACCAAACCGCTCCTCCACCTTTTCAATCTTCATCAACTTCTTTTACTATTTCAATTTGTTTTTTTAATCAAAACAGGTATGAAATTCAGAGACTTCAATAGTTAGGGTTTTAGAGTAACAATAATATACCCAAATCAAAAGAAAGCAAAATCAAGATGTTTCCTTTAAATAGGTGAAAAATTGGGTGTTGGGGTTATCTGGAGTTGAAATTATAATTAGTAATCAGAGAATTAAGAGGATGAATGGTCACTTGACTCCCTTCTATGAACTAAATTATTACTGCTATTGCAAGAGAGAACTAAGAGTCCGAATTACTCCCAAATTAACTTTCAGTCCATAAAAGCATAATCCTAAATGTGAATCTTGTTCATGTTTTCTTTTTCTTCAAAATTTTTTGTGATTTTTTAAAAAAACCCAACACTGAAACAGGAACCATCACCATCACCTTCTTAAACAAAAAACTAATTAATCCATGAACTTCGAGCAATTCGATTTTCTTAGATGGTTTGGAGGAATTTGAGTCTATCAATTTAATTCGTCATTTACAACCATTTAATTTCATATGAGAATTTTGATCAAAAATCAAAATCATCTGAGAAAGAGAAAGTGAAGAAGAAGACTAAGAGAGAGAATGTTAGATAGAATAAGTGTAAAAAGATGTTCAGGTTTAAGTTTCTGTAAATTTTTCTGTCAGATCACCGACGTGTAATGTCAGAATTCACGTCTTCTTGCCACGTTTCTGTGCAGGTCGGAACGCGTGAAAGTCGCGTGGAAAGAGCGCGTTTTCTAGCATTTCCCAAAAGTTATTATTCATTGAAATAAGTTAAATCAGTTTAAAATTCAAATATTTTACCGTGCATGTGATTGTTATCCATTTCCAGTTCCTGACTCAAAATACTGTACACCATCATGAAACGAAACTACGAACTTGTTTGTTTGCAGCTGACTCGGCGTCTGAATCTGAGTCAACCCCTGACTCGGACCGAGTCAACAGTCAGACCGTTTGTTTTCCATTTTGAGTCAGATCTGACTCGACCTTTGACTCAGACATAATCTCTGACTCGGACTCATTTGAGTCAGGTAACAAAATACCCCTGACTCATGGGACCAAACCACTGACTCACTTATTTCTGAGTCAGATGAGTCAGATCTGACTCAAAACAAACATATCGACTCAGATCCAGATGAGTCAGGTGATTTCACTCAAATCCAGATGATTCAGATTCAGACGACTCAGATGAGTCAGGAGTAAACAAACATGGTGTAGGAGAATTTTTGCTTCGAAAGCTTCATTTTTTGCACATTTCGGTGGAGTTGACTGAGATTTGGTCTACAGAGTAACTGGCTTGCGGTCTCCTGTGTGATCACGCGGGTATGTCAAAGAAATTACTCGACAAGTGCACATGAAGCAACCAACCAATAAGATTTATTTCATGACACAGAAATAAGACCCCTTTCTTACAATTTTGTGCATCCTTGGAGAATGATCGTATTGCTTCTTTGGTTGCAGTTGGATTCGTTCGATACTTAATCCTTTTCCGGCAAATCATCAAGACACCTGGCCAACAAGAATGACAGTTACCCGGACGATGAGAATGACAGTGATGATGCTGCGGGTGATGGGGACGATGACAATGAAAACGATCGATGATGCTGATCCTGCTGAGTGCCAAAACAACCTCAACAATGAAGGTCGCGAATACTGCTGAGTTCGGAAGCAGTGATGAGTGTGAACACGAGACTATGACAATGAAGAGTCCTCCGTTCATGCCCAAATTGATTTCTTGTATTTTCTCGTCCAAGTGGCCATATTTGCTCTTGCTCCAGCACTTGAAGAACATTTTTTAGCTCTTCTAGAAAAGATATACGTCTAGCAGAGCCAGAAAAAAACCACTCTGCAACAATGTTATTGTTCGCCAAGAAATCTTCAACGATCGGGTTATGATCCATACTCTTGAACTAATCGGGTTATGATCCGGTTATGATCCGATAAATTTCTAGGACGTAAATGCTGAGTTGCATGAGGAAGATAAAACGATCAATTCAAGTAAAGTTGCCTCACCAGCACACTTGGCATGCTAGACCACGTGAAACAACCTTCCTCCCGAACATCTTTACTATTCCAACGTACTTCGATTGGGCCCCCGGCTATAGTTACTCGCTAAGAATCTGTCCAGCTGATCAGATATACAAAATACACCGAATTGATTGTCTTCAATATAGAAGCTGGTTGTTTATCAAGGAAATTATAAAAATTAGATTTTGTGCCCGTGCTTCGCACCGGGCATCGGACAGTACCTTTTTCTTGTGGTGTTCGGCCCGTTCTCAGGCGACGTATTTTTTATTCGGTATCTCAGTGTTTTTGTCTTTTTATTTTTAATTTTATGTACTCAATTAAAATTGATTGGTTTCTGTTTTCAGGCGACGTATTTTTTATTTGGTATCCCAGTGTTTTTGTCTTTATATTTTTAGTTTTATATACTCAATTAAAATTGATTGTTTCCGTATTACGCCTATTTAATTATTATTATTTTTATTTATTTTTAATTTCCTTAATTCACGTGGGAAACAAAGAGCTCGGTGATTTGGAAGTTTATATGCAAGAAGTGGTGTTTGTGTAAACTGAGTAATCCAACAATTGGCAATGATGTTTTTAATTTGAAAGAAAAAATATAATTATATTAGGAAACTTTGTCATGGCAATATTTTTAATTCGAAAGAAAAAATATAATTGTATTAGGAAATTTTTGTCATGGCAATGGTTAGATTAGGGTTAACCTTGTCCTGGACAGTGGCATAATCCCAACCATCCGAAAAAATAAAATTTCAGTCTTCTACACAAAGGACCAACAGGTTACCTCATGAACTAAGGATCCTTGCCGCAGGATGGCCAAAATCAAGAGTCGTTGTACACTGAGCTTCTTCCAAGAAATAATCTTAAAAGCCCAGAAAATCAAATGTATTTAATACACCCTTGGTCATACATTAAATAAAGAACTATAATTTTGGGCATACCAAAATCTTCCAAGGCATACTGAATGAAGACAAAAAAGGTTGTGAAATAGCAAAATCAGATAACTCCTTAACCCAAAAATTTTTAATGGTAAATCTGCCCTTTACGTATTAGTGTTAATAATCTTGATTAGTGATTAAATATTTTATTTAGTGATTAAAATAATTTTCAGAATTATAAGAGTTGTTTAGATGAAAAATTTGAGGAAAAAAAATCAAAGTTTTGGTTTGGTTAAGAAGGAGAGAAAGAGAAGGAGAAAGTGAGAAAATTCTAATTCTTGATTCAATGGAGGATGAGGAGGGTCATCATTCATCTAAAAAACCTAGGAAAATACATATCAACTACAACAATGATCCAGAAATGGTTGATTTCTTAGATTATGAGAATGATTTTACACCCACTCAAACTCAAGCTCAAACTCAAACACAAACTCAAGATGATGATTTTTATGAGCCAAATCCTGATGATGAAGACATTGATGAGGAACCCAATGCTTCTAATACACAGGTACACTTATATCCTATACTTAATCTCACTTCTATAGCTCTCAATTATCAAAAGTTAGGTTTTTTGAATCATGGTTCGGCGAAACAGGTTGAGGTTCGGCTCACATCTATGAGCCGAATCTACCAATTGATGAACGGTTCGGCTTACTGAATCTGTTTACTGCATGCGCCGAACCTATAATTTCCAATTCCAACCTTTTTGCTAGACACTAGTTCGGCTTATATGAAAGTTTCATAGTAAGCCGAACAACATCCTGAATAGACCGGAATAGAATCATTACTAATTCGGCTTATATATCCAAAATTGTATGTGCCGAACATAATTTTTTAATCTCTGGGTTGAAATATTGTTACTGGTTCGGCACATATGGAGAATATCGTATCAGCCGAAACCTCTTATGTTCAAGGTTCGGCACATAATATGATTATCGTCTGAGCCGAACATGAATTTGTTAATTTTTGGGTTAAAATATTGTCCGTGGTTCGGCACATATTGAGGATATCTTATAAGCCGAAACCTGTAAATGTTTATAGTTCGGCACATAATGTGATTATCGAATGCGCCGAACCTTGTTATCATATTCCTTTTCTAGTGTTTAACCTTGTGATATTCTTTGTAGATCGTGCTTGGACCCATGGAAAATCAACCTGATCCAGTAGACATAATTCACGAGGATACCAAGGATCACTTCCAAAACGGTTTGGTATGGTTCGGTGTTCGGCTTAAAAATATAAGCTGAATCCACTAAATTGATGAACAATTCGGCTAACTGAATTTGTTAATGTTATACGTCGAACCTTCATTTTCCAACTTCCAACCTAGTTGCAAGATCCTAGTTTGGCTTATATTAAAATCTAATAACAAGCCGAACTTATTCCTGAGAGTTAGGTTCGTTTCTCACTCTAAATATCGTATCAGTCGAACTATATATTTTTCCAAGTTCGGCTCATATTCAAAAAATCACATCAGCCGAACATGATACTGATTTTCCATGAAACACTTAAATTCATACACATTTAGGGGTTAGGATTTTTATTACATATGTTTTCTATTGTACAACCTTTTTATAGGATGAGCCAAACAAAAAAATGGAAATTACTAAAAATGTTAAGAAAGTGAAGTCTAATGATGGAGAATACCAAGGTCCATATTAAACTCATTAAAATCAATTAGATCTTATCTTCAACTTCAATATAATTAAAAGACAAACACAATGCAAAAAGAATGAGGTCATTCCGACATCGGACGAAAAAGTTATGGACAAAACAAGATCGAAAAACTTGAGTGTGCAAAGAGAAGGTTCGGCTGATAACTCAAAAACACGAGCTAGCCGAACCTAGAGCTTGCAAATCAATATTTTCGAAGTGTTTACAGAGAGCGGTTCGGCTTGAAAGTGATCTAATCGAGTCAGCCGAACCTGACAACCACCTGGGGTAAATTTCACTTCTCAGGTTCGGCTGGGAAGGTTTGCAAGGTATTAGCCGAACCTGGCACTGTTCTGGGACGTATTCAATACACATTTTGGGGTTCGGCTAAAAATTTACATTTACGGTTTAGCCGAACTGTTCATAGACACTTTCAGGGAGAAATTTCAAGAACAGTTCGGCTCAAAACTCAACTCAATTATCAGCCGAACCCGCTACTGTAGCCGTCAAAAACCCTAAGTTTTTAGCATTTTAACCCATTCAATCCATGAAAAACAACAAATAAATGACTGGGTTTGTAGGGAATACCTTATTATCCTCATTTTAGTATTTGGATCTTCAAATGGTTGAATTTCCGATTCAATTTCCGGTTCAATTATAGTTTTTACACCTTCATCTTGAATTGGTTCTTCTTCTTTAATTCATGGATTGGAAGAGGATTTAGAACACCTGACGTTTTCTTTTTTCTTTGTACGATCCATTATATAGTTCAATTTAACCGATGATCGAATTTTCACGAATCGATAATTAATTACAGTGATGAAAAAAAATCTGAGAGAAAAGGAAGGAGGTTTAGCTAGAGGAAGAAGAAGAGATGTTTAGGATAGTTTATTTTTTGATTATAAGTTCAAGGGTATATAGGTAATTGAACTACCCAATAGACACCCCTTATAAGGTCACCTAGGATGGGAAAACTATTTTGTATGCCTTGAAAGTTTTTGGTATGCTTAAAATCATAGTTATATAGGTGAGAGGCTTATCGTCACTCAAAGGGCGATATTTAGTCCTCTCAACATAATTCTGAAACCACTCATGAATATACTTCCTAGCCGACTGGCATAAATGTATAAAGTTTTAGTGCAAACTGCAAAATCAATAGAAGCCTCATTATTATCTGTGGTGTCCCCAACGGTACGATGCATCAAATGGCATGTTACCATCTCTTTGGTCACGCTGAATTTGTGTAACATTTCCCGTGCCTTCATTAAGTTGTCTTTTTTTTTTTTTTTGTTCGAAATCCAAGTGAAAGTCCGCTTGCGCAAGATAGTGTTACTGTCATAGTAGATCTCCACTATACAAAGGCCGCGTTTGCTCACTCATTGGCTTTGCAAAACGGTTTCAGTCGAAATAATTGTGATCGTCCATAACTACTCCAGATATGCTATATTCATCGATTTTTCTTACCTTTATCTGATAAATGTCATTCCAAATCCTCTTTCTGATAGTAATGTAGTCTCCATTCTTGTATCAGGTTTCCTTTATAATATCCCGTAATTTCTTTTGACCTTTCAATAACGATCTATTGTGTTTATATGACAGGATATACTGCTGTTAGATATGTACTATGTTATAGTCTCACTGTTTCGTATTCGCTTGTGCTAATAAAAATGAACACATAACCGATCAAAAAAAAAAATGAACACATATTTCCTAAGAATGTAGAGAAAGTTTCGATATTGAAGCCATCATGCATGGTCATCTAGATTCATCACTTTTGAATTAGCATCCGTAAATTCATGTCTAGGAAAATCAATATCACCGATTGTTTTCAGTAAGAGTAGTACCACTTTTGATCGCAAGGCATATTTTGTATCATTATGTCCAACTTCGGAATTAAGTTCCTCTCACCTGCAAAAAAGAGAGAATAGAAGTTAGAACATGCAGATTAAAAAAGACACACAGAGAAATAAAACAGGGAGCAGAGGAGAAGAAGCCGTGAAAAGAGGGAGAATGAATGAACGTTCGGGTACATGTTCTTCTGTATATACGTCTTCTTAGTGTTGTTAGTTAGCTTCCAAGAAATCACTATATTGACAGAAACATAATTATATAAGGAAACTCATGGGATCAGACAGTCTATATAAGAGGAGCAACCAATCAAGATGAAATGCACCTCATAGTTTTGTATGTAGATGAAATCGGTATTCTCTTCAAAGAAATTCTAAAATACGGGACTAACCAGTGAAATCCTTTTGATATGAACGAAAGACGAACTGGCAAAATTTTAAATAGGTGTTCTTGGTATCAGAATTAGGACACATTTATACGTCCCTTACACAGGTAATGCCGGCACTATGAAACCAAAACATTCAAGGGTACCAAATTTTATATTCCGGAAATTTACACACTCTCAGCATCTAACCAAAACCTCACTGGTTTTATCAATTATGTCCGAAAGGACCGGTACTGGAATTGGGGTCGTGAAACTCTATTAGCTAATTTAAACAAACTTTTACAAACTTTTAATAATTTGATAATTTGAATAGGTCATGAAACTTTGAAGAAGGCTAATACAACGAAATCAGAAGAAGGATAATACACAGAAATCACTACATAAGAACCAACAATACACATGTGAAACTGATTTGTGAAATTCGGTATCAGAAATCTACGATTAACTTGAACCAAAAAGAGTAGTTAAGAACTTACAATTATACCCTTTTTTCCTGATCGGTTAGATTATTATTGACTGAATTAGGATCACCCGAGAAAAGTTCTTCGGCCGAAACATCTCTTCAGCTCCGTACCCAACCTTTTAGACCTAATTCATTAGCATTCTCAGATTTAATAGGAGACTATAATCTGAAATAAGCAGAGAAATCAATCAATACGCACCTCATACTAACGCAGTGAAATCCAACGCAAAATCAATACGCATTCTCCCTTAATAATCAATCAAAGAAATCTAACGTAGTGAAATCCAGGCAAAGTCTTTAACACATCTTCTTGGTATAGAATTAAAAGAAACTTTGTGTACACAGTTAACGGGAGAAGCTTAGCGTGATACACGACTATATTTAGGTCAAGTTATATGATTTCCTTAATTAATTAACCATTTCCTTTGTAACTCGATCACCTTAATTAACACGATTTCCTTAATTTAAGGAAACACAATTTCCTTAATTTTTTTTCACGATTTAAACTCCTAACAATCCTAGTGGTTTGTTTTTTGAGTTGATTGAGATGATGATGATCAATTGCTTCCATGATTTAGGTTTAAGTTAATGATCAAAGGCTTTATAATTGTATGGTTTGTGTTACAGCTTGCATATATATATATATATATAAAGAAAGTCTTTTTTTTTTTTTTTTTGTTGGAGGAACTCCATGTTTCAACCGATTTCCTTATTTTTGTCCGTAAAGTATAGGTATTAGCACGGTTTAACTAAATAATTCAAGTTTAAATTCTAACATAAGTATTGTTTACCTACTTTCTTTTTTTAACACAGTTACTAACGAACAGTTAAATATTTGATGTATCCAAATTGTAACCAAATTTTAATTATTACAACCAATAGAGTTATGCCAAGTGTCCTCACCATAACTTCTGCATTAGAAAAGACCTTTCTAATCCAATAGAAAGCGAGGGTTTCATCACGGTTTAATGTGAGAGCTTTATTTGTTAAGGCTTTTTAGGGGGAGAGGATATAGTTGTAATCTTGTATAAATAAAATATTGTATTGTATTCCCTGGATGGTATCACATATATATCCTTGCTTTGGAAATCTAAAAACCTCTCTTTAATCATCTTATTTTTGCTTTCTCGATCGATCTTTCCCATACTCATCTGAATGGGTAAACATCATCCATGCATTGCTTGGGTTCCAATCTTTGGGGGTAAATTTCGTGATTTATTTAGAAAAGGAAATAAAGCAAAGGATTGTTATGCACCTCCTCTCGTAAAAAAATTCCATGAATATGTTCAAGCAATTGAGGAGCTTCGTCTTATCCCTGAGCTTCCTATGGATATCATCACCAACATACTCTTCAGACTTCCAGCAAAGTGCATCTACCGGCTGTGGCAGCAAAATGACGTATTGCGTAAGTCAACCACGGATCCGTACTTTACGCGTACACACCTAGAACGAGGCCGAGCTACTCCAATCATTGTTGTGCTATCTCTTACGCAATCTGTTAATAACGTCCTGCAGCTTTTTATTTTTGATGATGAAATTCGGAAATCTAAGTATAGAAGGTTAGATCTCAGTTCATATAACGCATACTGCGATGGGAAGCCAATTGATCTGTGGGGTTCATATGATGGATTTCTTTTGTTCAGAAGCAAATTCGGTCCATCCCATTATTTCTGTATTTGGAATCCGGTTACAAAAGAAAAAGTAATCGTAACTTCCCCGAGTGATCTTTTATATGTATGTGGATTTTACTTCAATCCACGTAAAAAGGAGTACCAAGTGGTTTATGCATGGTGCCAGGGGCGGAAGCACAGGTTGACTAAACCTGACTGTAGCCCCCCTAAATTTTAGGAAATTTCAACTTAAGCATATAATTACTCACTAATTCCGTATAATTGTAATCTAGTCCACCAAGTCGATGCATTTAGTCCACCAAGTCCAATACATTTAGTCCACCCAGTTAGCCCACTGTGGAGGAAATTTACTACAAATGTTTTTGAGTTTCGAAATTGCTCTCAAAAACAAACATTAACATTTGTAGTAGAGTTTCGAAATTGTTCTCAAAAGCATTTGCAGTAGAGTTGAAACCAACTGAGATCTTGGATTATCGAGCCACCACGTATACATTTCAAACAATGGAATTCTTTTGACCCCATACATATTGGTGTTATCATTTTCAAACATTGTTATTAAAGCAAAGGCCATGGATGCAAGGTAATGTTTCTAAGTTATACTTACGATGTCTACTAGGTTTACTTGCATGACATGCTAAGTGATAGAATCGCCCGGACACAAAGCATTATTTATTATTACTTGGCGAACAATTTCATTTTCGCTAGCAACACCATACAGGTTCAGTACCATATGGGAGTCCACTTTGGAAAAAAAAATTAACCCCCCTTGTTCGAAATCCTGGTTCCGTCACTGGTGCGATAATGCACGAGTTATCTTTCAGATTCTTAGCTTACGAACTAAGCAAAGAAGAAGTGTTGGAAGCTTCTCTCATCCTCCAAGTAGAGAAAGATCGCCTATATTCATTAACGGGATATTTTACTGGACGGTAGATTGTTCCATGTACTTGTCTCTTAACAAAGTTCACCCTACCCTATCGGACTCAATATTGGCATTCAATACAGAAACCGAGGAGTTTCGCACCGTAGAAGCCGTTATGCCATCTTCACAGCACAGAATTTACCGTGATTTCGATGGCGATTTGGGCCTCTTGGATCCTTCGTCAAAAACTGATGTGCTCTTATGGGTGCTTGACCATAAAACTGGATGCTGGATTAAAAAGCACTCAATGTGGTCTCCCGTGGGGACGGACCACTGGAGCTTCTACTTTTACTTTGACAGAATTGAATATATCAAAGGAGAATTCGTAGCATATCATCATACCTGTGATAGATATAAACAACCATGTATCTACATGCTATGTTCGGGTACATGGGGTTGGTTGAATAATGAAGATTTCAAAGGTGATAGATTCACAACAACAATTGTTACTCGCAGTCTTGTCTCCTTGGATGCTGCAGATTCAGTTATACCACTAGAGTGGTAGTGTAGAACAACATATTTATATATAAATATTTTGATCTCTTGTCTCATTTTTTTTCATCAAAAATCTACATATATACTTAGCTAATGGCTTTTACCATTGAATTTAGTTGATTTATACATAAGTGTTTGAAGCTAGAACACAGGAATTAACAGGTGACAGACATCCTCATCAGCTGAATTACACAACAAACACAGACTATTGAAAGACATTACACTTCTATTTAAGCTGTCGATCGATAGTGCCAATTATTCCATTGAGCCGCATTTGCCATGAGAAGAAACTGACTTTTGATGGCAGTATATGATTCCAAATGTGCTTGGCGGGACAGCAAGGAGAAGACTCTAGCAGCACCTTTTATGTTAGAAACCACTGATGATGATCAAACTTGACAGTAGAACTCCTCTCTGATGTAGAATCCCAATTACAATTTGGTATATGGTAGCTGACCATATGTCGAACTTGATGGCACTTGCGAGTATGTATAGCTTCGTGGAGTTTTTATCCAGTTTTGAGAGAAAATACCATAATGCTAAGATTCAAAAGATGATGATTGTTGATCCACCAGGTTCCTAGGTAAAACAATAATTCCACTTACTATAATAACCCATTTGTGTTCTTCACTACCAGATCAAAATCAAAACCCCTAGAAATGATATGAAATGAAATGAAAATATTTTAGAAGAGAGAAACTGAGAGTTCACAGTGAGAGTTTACAGTGATTGAATAGAGGAAGAGGTGTTATAAACTAGTTAAACAAAGAGCAAGCAAAGTTGGTCTCTGTGTGGTCTTGTCAACTTCCATAGGAAATACAAGAAACTGATAAAGTGAAAGTGAAAGTAGGAGCAGTATTATCTACTCCTCCGTCCCTAATAAGATGATTTAGTTGTAGTTTCACAAATTTTAAGACAAGGAGAAAAGTAGAGTATATTTAACTATTTTTTACAATTATATTTTTATGGGAAATAATTAGTAAAATTTAGAAACGATTTATCTCTTAAACTATACCACGGTTTTTATAAACTTTATACCGTTGAAAAGCATTTTAAAACACCTACGCAACGAATATAAACATGACTATCAAATTATACATATTTCTTATAGAAAAAATAATCAATTAAAACGGTAGTTTTATAAATATAAATAGGTCATCTATTTATGGGACAAAGTTTAAAACCAAATAGATCATCTTATTAGGGACGGAGAGAGTAGTACGTGCTATGACAAAGATGAGACTAGCTAGAGTTCGTAGACCGGTGAAAAAATAAAAACTATTAGGGAACAATGGGAAAGATTCTTGTCCTGTGCTTGACCGGCAATATTATTACAGTAGATTAATTCTTTTTTAAACTCTCCGAAATTTGATTTGTTTTCTTTACCTGGCTTGATTGAGGTATACCCAAACTAATTGGGGTATACACAATAAGACAAAATTTGGTTATTTTGAAGTAAAACCAAGCCACCCCTTAACCTTGTATTTTCTAAATGGCTAATATGCCCTTGTTTAATTAACACCAAAAGTTCTGATTAGGTTAATTAATTGAGTTTAGATTGATTGAATGGATCAAAACTTAGGAATTGAAGTTATGAAATTTTGTTTTTGGTTGAACTTTTTTGGGATGATTTTTGATGAGAATTTTTTTTTTTTTTTAGAATATCTTGCAACGAAAATGAAGCACACAACCGAAACACTTTTAAAAGGTGATTGCAAATCTTTGGTATGAAATCATACTCAAAATCAAAGAAGAAATCCACACTTTCAGTTCTGAAAGTATGAAAGGTCGGCAGGGTCGACTAATGAAGATCATGCCGACCACTCTACGCCGGCAAGGTATACGGTTGAAGAAAGTGTCGGCTTTATATGGTCGGCAGGGTATACGAATGAAGAAGATGCCGGGTGTAAGAGTTTTGACACACAGGAGACTGTTATAAATGCGCAGGTAGTCGGCATGGTATTGATTTATTACCTTGCCGGCTTCCTTGTTGTCGGCATTTATTAACTTTCTTACTTTGCCGGCTAGCGTTTAGCCGGCATGGTTGTAATATTATACCCTTGCCGACTTTGGTTATCCCCAAAAAAGACTGAATTCTAATAAATGCAATTCACTTTATTCATTTAATTTTAGTTATTACATTGAAACATAAAACCTAATCCTTGTCGGCGGAAAAACGAATGCACTTAGCATGTGCATCAAGCCTTTGAACCCCTAGGCGACCCTAGTGGACGAGTTATAGTCTCGTGAGGGCTTACATAGAGGTATACCCACAAAAACTTGTAAAGCCATCAATCTTCCTCCGACGAAGACGATACAACATCCAAGTAGTCCGGGTTATCCTCCGGCCAAGAAGTGATAGCTTGCATCGAACGCGAATGCTTCCCCCTTTACCTCCAAGTAGCGCGCTTTCACGACTTCGTGCTTCAAAAACAAAAACAAAAAGAAACTTACATTTGTTAGTGGTGTTTCATTGGAAGATAAAAAAAGCAAGTATCGCGTTTTCGATGACTTGGTGCCTAGCGTGCACTTGTTGAAAACTTCTTGCGTTAGGATTCCCAAACTCTTGGCTAAATTTGTTGTGTACCCTAGCCCAAAAGGTTGTGGAATCCACCCTTTCGGAGGATTGACGTCTAAGTCGTTTGTCCGCATACCAACCTTTGGTGATTGCCAAATCTTCATTAGAATCAAATGAATCCATTGTCATGTGTAGAGAGTTATTGGGTGAGTTAGATGGAGTGTATGATGATATGAGCTTTGGAGAGTATATGCAAATAGTTGTGTGTTGTTTTCTGGAGATAAGTAGTGTATTTATAGGATGATGCCCAAATTGGCCGTTATAGTGTATAAATACAAGTCAATCAATGCAATTTTACTTGCAAAAAATTTGAAATTTAAATCCGCCGGCACTGTTTTATTCCCCAGTATGCAGACTAAGTAAGGCCGACAGGGTCTGAAATTTGTTACCATGCCGACCTGATGATGATTTTAGGCATCAGGAGACCAGTTTCTTCTTTGTATCCGCGGACCTATATTGGGTCATTAGCATGCCGGCTAGGATTTGGCCGGCAGGGTATGAATTTTGTTACCATGCCGACCTTTGATGATTTTAGGCATCAGGAGAAGGTTTTTCTTCTGTGTATCCGCCGGAACTGTATTGGGTCATTAACATGCCGGCGAGGATTCGGCAGGCAAGGTATGAATTTTGTTACCATGCCGACCTTATATGATTTTAGGCATCAGGAGAACGGTTATTTTTCCACACATAGCCGGCATGGTCGATAACATATTACCTTGACGGCAAGTAAACAGTCGTCTAGGTAGGAATCTTATTATCCTGCCGACCCTGGTAACTACACAATTTCCGTTGTCAGGGCCGGCATTCTGACAATTCACAACCTTGCCGGCCCTGGAACAGTCGGCAATGTAACTTAAAAAAAGCATGCCGGCATAAGTATTGAAACTTTACATAGCTAAACACATCATTCATTCAACAACTAGAAATCCAACATTTGTTGTCCAAAATACGAAAACATATCCCATAAACCTTAAAAAACATTTGTCCGACCTTTAATCTTAACATTTGTCCAACACAACATAGAAAAATAAACTAGGAAAGCATTCATTCACCTCCACGACCACGACTACATCCATGTTTAGGAACACCACCACTACTGCTACCTTCACCACCACAGACACTACAATCCCTCTTTTTATCAGCATTCATCTTGGCTTGTGCTACTCTCGTGGATCTTTCTTCCCTCTTTACTTCAGCATCAGCTTGCTTGAACAATTCATGGGCATCCTCGTTGTCAATATTGCAAGCATAGTCAATGTGCTTGCTTTGCTCTTCAATCGACAAAGGCTCTCCTCTGTCTTTCGCGCGCACAATACCTTCACAAAGATCTTCAATTGGTCTTTCTATTTTCAATTAAACAACAAACAATTAATAGAATGATTCGATAATGTAATCTTAAAATAGTAAGAGCAATTCTAAAATACTTACAAAGAACTTAAGACTTATTGATGGGTATTTCGATGCCATCCTCCTCTTACGAGCCAATTCTTCAGCAGTCATTTCCCTAATCATAGTAGGACGAGCCCAACCCAAGTACCACGCCATGTATTTCTCACTGGCTTCACAACCGGTGGTTACCTCGTCCAAAAGACTCACATCGATTTTACGGCCACGTCTATTGACCCAATGTTTTTGAACTAGCGCTGGATCGTAAGAGACGTTAATAGTTTTTTGGGACGTGGTGCATTCAGCCATGTTCACAGTAAAGAACGGCTTTTCTTCATCGAAATGAGGTTCTTCTTGGACGTAACCCAATTGTCGCATTACCCGATGTGGATCGTACATTGAATATCCATCATACATAGTCATCAAGGGTCCATAGTATAATGCAACTTCATATCTCCTTTGGATTAAACCTTGATTTCTAGCATCTCGATACATATCAAATAACACATCATCCGCAGTCAATTTGTCGGTGGCGATTCGGAGTTCGATAAGATTTTGCGGCATGTCCTTATCCTGAGTACCCTTAAAACTCTACCTTTGCTCTCTTGTCTTATGAACCGCAACATTCACATCCACTTTGACGTAGGAGTTGGCTTTGAACAAGGAAGGGAAGTGCTCATATATCCAAACCTATGCAAAAAAAAAAAAGTTTAGTGAGAATCTTATCTTACGAGAATTTTGCAAATATAAATGATTTAGACAATAAAATTACCTGGAAGAGACATGTGTTTCCGTTAACTTGCTTAGTCAGTGACCTAGAACATTTTGTCAACTCATTGTTCAAGAAGGCGACCACCGCAGTACCCCAAGAATACTCACGCATCTTATCTAAGGGATCCAATAGTTGCAAGTAACTAGCCTCGACCAAGCTTCCGGAACTGTCGAGGAAGATACATTTGCCCAGGACGTATAGCAAATAAGATGACGCGGTAGCATTGATTCGCACCGGGTTCACCCTTCCTTCCTTATCAAAGATTTTCTTTGTCTCCCATAATATGTCCCTCAACTTCTTCAGATTAAACTTCTTGCTTAGACGACCATCCTTCATCTCAAGAACAGACTCCGTCTCAATCTGATTCCAACCGAACAATTTCTGTCTCAATGCGTAAATATCCTTGAAAGGAAACTTATTATTGAATCCCTCAGTGACTGCTTTTCCATCAACCTCGAGGCCTAGAATTTGTTGAGCATCATCGGGAGTTATCGCCATCTCACCGAATGGGAATAACATTGTATTAGTCTCTCCGTAGAACCTCTCACAGAATGTAGATACGGTAACTTTATCATGCTCAATATTCAAAGTCTCCACCGCAGGCCAAAATCCGGAGTTCTTGACAATCACTTTCACCTCCTCACATTCCTTGTCAAGATCCCAAGTATTAGTCACTGAACACGAAGCTTGGCGTCTCATGAGACGGACGACATGCTTGTTATTCTAAATACCAAAAAAACAAAATGAAAAGAAATATAAACACTTGACGCAAATTTAAGATAGTTATACACTTTAATAAAGAACAAAGAGTGGTTGAGATTACTTACGATAGTATTATGGATCGTACATGCCCATGAGTCTTTGTATCCGAAAAGAACTTTTCCACCATCTCTTGGGGTCCCCCTTGGAAGCTCACCCTTTTTCAGTGTAATCATCAAGTGACGGGGAGGCATGTGAGAATCAATTGGTTTAGTGATTAGCCTCTTCTTCGTTCCGGTTTCAGTTGAAGTTGAAGCTTCGATTTGTTAAACAATAGCTAGAGTTTGTTCTCCATCTCCTTCTTCTTCTTCTTCCAGTGCCTCTTTAATAATTTCTTCATCGATTTCCTTACCTTTATCTCCATTACTATCATCATCATCATCATCACCTCCTCCAACATTAGGCATGTCTTGATCACCATCATCATCATTGTTACCTCCTCCAACATCCAGAGTGCTTTCATCAACATCATCATCATCATCACCTCTTCTACCATATGGAATTGATTGGTCTTCATCTGGAGTCTCGTCTGAATCACTGGGTTACGATGGTGGTCCAGAATCATTCGGTACACGAATCAAAAGCGTTCCCGGAACAACATATGCCCCTCGATATGTTGAAGTCTGTTGTGGAATGGAAAACACACAAAAACTCTTGCAAGTATACAAGGCCAAGTTTATAGAATAGAAGGAAAGCAGGGGAAAGTCCACAGGGAGTGGGAGCACTATAAGAGAAACCTAAGCTAACAATGGAGACAGTGAGCAAGACAAAGTAATATGGCATACAAAGTGGCAGAAGTAAAGAACCAAAGCAGCAAGGTAAAGCAAAGCAGCAAAGAAAACAGCTAAGAACCAAGGCTTGGAAGACAAGGGCAGAGGGAGATTTTGTGCACTGTTTTCAGTGCACAGAGACTACAAATTGCAAGACAATAGGCGAGCAACACAGCTAAGAAATATAAACTGAATTTGAAGCAAAGCAAGACTGAAAATGTAAGTGACTGAGAAGGATATTGTGGCTAAGCTAAGGCTTAGATTCCACCTTGTGTCCTAATCAAATAACATATTCCTAGGTTGAGTTGAGTCCTATGCATACAAATGGAATGGAAAGAAAATTAGCTTGCTCAACTAATGTGCTCCTAGCATTGACTGTCTTTTGACAGTACAATCAATCACAAGCACACAGATGAGAACTAATCTCTCCCATTGCTCAAGAAAAACAAGCATTAAGGCTCTAACCTAGCAATTCATCATCCAACAATGCACTAAGGCTTCATCTGAGCCTTAGCTGCAGTAATTTAGCTCATGAAAAACATGTTAACAGCATCAACATTCATCATGAAAAATAATTCAAACATAACATACACACAACAATCAACTGTTAACTGCATAAGAAGACTGAAATTGGAATTGCATAATATTTTGGTTTAATTCTCTACTGGCTAGTCCAGAGATCATCCCCCCCCCCCCCAATTCACAACCCTTAACACCTATTTATACAAATAAACAAAATCCCCAAAAATCAGGACCACATCAGTCCAATTAGGGTTTGGTGAAAATACAAAATAAATCAAAGAAAATCCTACCTAACTATGATAACAACCCTAATAGACTAACCCATGCTTCAATTAGACGTACAATTGATTTCCCCAAAAAGTTCCCAAATCAGAAAAATTAGGGTTCTTATAAAAATTATTAAAATTTACCTAATCACTGTTGACACTGGTAGATGTCGACCCATGCCTCCAATCCTTCTCCTGATGCTTCTCTTGTTCTTCCCATGCCCTAATTGCTTTTCTAGCTCATCTATTTCATCAACCCCTAACCTAGGGTTCCTGTGAGAGGAAAAGATCGAGGAATTGATGTTATAGAAAGCTAGAGGAGTAGGGGAATGATGGATCGAATGGTGATGGTTGAATGATTTGGGGGGGAGAAGATGGTGGAGTGATTTGTGGGAGAAGATGGTAGAGTGATTTGTGGGGAGCGTCACTGTTGCAGAAGAGGGGAAGAAGATGGATTCGATGGTTTTGGGAGAAGGGTGTGTTTGGCTAATGGGTATAGAATGGGGTATTAGGGTGTTGAGCGGGTTCAGCGAGGTTTTATGATCTGCGACAAGAAGCGATGGATGGGAAGATGGTAGGTGGATCCAACGGCGATACGGAGGTAAGCGTGGAGCGACCGTCGGATGAAGGGATGTAGCAAAACGGACGACCCAAGATGGAGATGGGTGTTGCGATGTAAAGCGGGAGCTTCGGAGTTTGATGTGCGATGATGGAGCGACCGTTGGATGATGATATGGATCCAATCTGACGGCTACATGAGAAACGGGTATGGATATAGGAAATGGACTTGGGTGAGGGTTTTGGGCATTGGGTATGCCAAGCCCATATCTTCTTTAAGAACAATTCTTCCTTCTTGAGCCCATTCCTAGCTTTTTGGACGTGCGCTCCATTCTTTGCGGCTTCCTTGCGTAATTCTTCCCGTCTTTTCACTACTTTTCTGCTCTATTCCGCTCCGCAATTCATCCAAACTTTATTTATTACCTAAAAATGCAAAATTAAGTAAGAAGAATATTTATTCTTGAAAACAATGAAAATACAGAATATGGGATAAAATGTAGAATTACTGCGCAAAAGATGAGTTAAATGCCAACAAAAAGGGATAAAATTATACAATATTTGGCACCCATCAAATACCCCCAAACCTGAATTTTACTTGTCCTCAAGTAAAACAAAACTAAGGAAATCCTACCTATACCACTGTCGCTGGTCTCTCGAATGCATTTAGCGTATGCACTAAGCCTTTTAAACCACTAAGTGTCCCTAGTGGACGAGTTAAGTCTCGTGAAGGCTTGCTTAGAACGTACCTACAAAGTTCTAGGTCAAAATATAAGCTCAGATTCCATCAAATGTGACATGTGCAAAACAGTTTAAGCTCACAGCAAAATGGAGATGTCAATCTAGCTATCAAAGGCACAATCCTAGCACTGATAACAAAAAAAAGACATGTGATAAGAGTGTAAAGTGTATCTACACATGTGTAAAGAAAGATCTGAAGTTATGACTACTAATCACCAAGAGATAGTTTCTCAGGCTAAGAACCGAGGTCGAAATCTAGCTAGCTGTCCGGACTTTACGAGAATTGTGAATGAGTTGGAGGTATTTCACAATTACTCGCGTTGTACATCAATGGCATACACCCTCCTTGCTTATTACAATGAAACAACAAAAGATGACTCTTTACATGACTCTTATTTACATTGACTACTCTCTTTTATTTTTGGAACAAGAGAGGATGGAATTGATTAATACTTGATTTTTTTTTGTATTTTTCTGATTTTTTTTTTTTAAAAAAGAAAACACTTTTGATACATAAGCAAAAAGAAACAAAAAAATACATGACACTTTGCAAGAGGTAGCCCTTTTTGATGCACCCAGTTAAATTCGATGGTTGTCTTTCTTAATGTAACCTCCACCTTCTATCCCAACCAACCAAAGAACAAGCTAGTCAAGTTTCGTTCAGTATTCTAAAGTGATTGGCAATCGTGACTTCCTATCAAACACCTTGAAGATCGAGGCCATACATGTATTGGTAGATCGTGCGCGTGCAAATTTCTTATCACTATGTGAATTGTGCTAGAATCAGGGTGCCTAAATATCTAGACTAAGACTCCTAATAATTACATATTTGCACAAGAGTCAACATTTCAAGGTAAATGAGCTCCATTTTTATGATTTTTCATTTTTTTAATTTTTTTGAATTTTTTCGATTTTTTCAAAAGAAGAAGGAGTTCGTTTTCAATTATAGCATATTATCATGGTATCTACTCTATACCCCCAAACCTAAACTAAACATTGTCCTCAATGTTTCAAAATATGGAAAGAATTAAAATGCAACATATGGAAAGGGACATGCTGAGTAGAGTAAAAGGAGAGAGAATACCCGATTGTACGGCGAAAGCTCCGTTATTTCAAGGCAAAAATCCATCATATTAGGAGTCACAATGGATGAGCACAAAATATATACAAAAGGAAATTTAACTAACACATTATCTACAAGCAAATTTTGGTTTTTAATGGGATTGGACTTTTAGGGAAAAAAATTTGGTTTTGGTGGGAGACATTTTTTTGGTTTTTTTTTAAAATTTTGGGAGCAAGTTTGGTTTTAATGGGATAAAGAGGAAAAAATTTGGTTGTAAAAATGGGAGAAAGTAAAATTTGGTTTTTGAATGGGAGAAAAGTAAATTTTTTTTTTTTTTTTTTAAGAAAATAAAATTTGGTTTTTGAATGGGAGCAAGCCCACTGTTGGTTTTGTGTTTGCTTTGGCTCCGCTTGGTTGAAAACTTTTGGTGGAACTGAGTCCAAAATCTCGGCCTAGAATTTGGGTACTCGGCCCACTAACGAGTTCAACTAGCGTGATCGGTTACAAGCTCAGCTGGGTTTAAAAACCCAGAATACAAAATACAAGTCCAAATTAAACAAGCTCACAAAAATTAAATACACAAGCCCACAAATTAAACAAACAAGCCCACAAATAAATTATTACAAACCCAACAGAAAATAAGAAAAGCCCAAAAATTGGCTTTAATATTACAAGCCCACAATTAAAAATTGGAAGCCCACAATTCGGGTTCTCTTAAATGGGTTACCTTTTAAGCACAGCCCAGCTGCTCTGATATTGTTGCAAAAACCCAGTTGGGCTTTGGTTCTTTTCCTTGGTGGCGTCCCAGCAGAGGAAAAACAGGTTCAGAACAGCAGGTCCAACAACAAATGAAGTGAAGCAGATGCAGATGCAAATGCTATGCAGTGAAATGCAAAAATAGCTAATAAAACTACTAGAGAAACAAACCCGAGTCCCCGGCAGCGGCTCCAAAACTTTGTAGGCATTTAAAGGTGTGAAAATAAGACAATAAATGGATGCCTACAGTGATACCTGCAAGTGCACAGGGTCAGTTGTAGCTTGTGTGCAAGAACAGGGTCATTCCACAGGGACTTGGGGTGTATTGAGGCATTCCTAAGCTAGTTAATCTAAATGCAATGAGTGACAATGACACAATGAAGCAAAGAGAGCAAAACAGGGCCTATACAAGGTGAGTTAAAGGTGACAGTGGCATATACAATGGTATGGTAGTGGCAATGTGGTAGTGATAAATCAAGACAGTTGCAAACCAAGGCCTAAGCCAAGGGCAATGGCAGGGGAGCAAAACTACAGATACAAAACAGAGAAACAACACAACTAGGTTATGAATCCACCTTGTGACCTAGCCAGATAGTGTAATTCTATGTTAAATCCCTGTCCCTAATGGAGCTAGGTGAAGGTTCAAGCCTGCCTATGTTCTAGGGCGTACATAAATGGAATGGAAAGATAAAAAGCTTGCTCAACTGTTTACTCCTAGCATTGACTGTCTTTTGACAGCACAATCAATCACAAGCACAGTTGAGCACTAATTTCCTCCATTTCTCAATCAATTCTATTTACATGAATTATAACCTAACATTCCACCACTAACAGTGACTTAAGGCATCATCTCAGCCTAGCTATACACATACACATGTGAGCTCACATAACAGCAACAAAAAAAACATTTACTAAACAGAGAACTACAAACTAACATGTGAACTAGAATGAAATGTGAATTAAAACATAAAACAAACTGAATTGAAACAAGATAAACTAAAACTGAATTTGGAATTAAAATTGAAAATTAAAATTAAATCTACAAATACAAAACAGGGAAGAAAAATCTACCCAAGAGGAACTGGCTAGTCCAGCCCTCATGGGGATACACTGGCTAGTCCAGAGATAGTTACAACACACCCCCACATCATCTATTTATACATATAAGCAAAATCCCAAAAAAATCCCCCAAATCAGTGAAATTAGGGTTTACCCAAAAATCCAAAATTCACTCACCTAACATACTGATAACAACCCTAATACGTGACCCATGCTTCTAATTAGACGTACAATCAATTTCCCCCAAAAATCCCCAATTTATGGAATTAGGGTTCTTATAAAAATTTCTATTAAAATTTACCTAATCACTGATGACACTGGTAGATGTCGACCCATGCCTCCAATTCTTCTCCTGATGCTTCTCTTGTTCTTCCCATGCCCTAATTGCTTTTCTAGCTCATCTATTTCATCAACCCCTAACCTAGGGTTCCTGTGAGAGGAAAAGATCGAGGAATTGATGTTATAGAAAGCTAGAGGAGTAGGGGAATGATGGCTCGAATGGTGATGGTTGAATGATTTGGGGGGGGAGAAGATGGTGGAGTGATTTGTGGGAGAAGATGGTGGAGTGATTTGTGGGGAGCGTCACTGTTGCAGAAGAGGGGAAGAAGATGGATTCGATGGTTTTGGGAGAAGGGTGTGTTTGGCTAATGGGTATAGAATGGGGTATTAGGGTGTTGAGCGGGTTCAGCGAGGTTTGATGATCTGCGACAAGAAGCGATGGATGGGAAGATGGTAGGTGGATCCAACGGCGATACGGAGGTAAGCGTGGAGCGACCGTCGGATGAAGGGATGTAGCAAAACGGACGACCCAAGATGGAGATGGGTGTTGCGATGTAAAGCGGGAGCTTCGGATTTTGATGTGCGATGATGGAGCGACCGTTGGATGATGATATGGATCCAATCTGACGGCTACATGAGAAACGGGTATGGATATAGGAAATGGACTTGGGTGAGGGTTTTGGGCATTGGGTATGCCAAGCCCATATCTTCTTTAAGAACAATTCTTCCTTCTTGAGCCCATTCCTAGCTTTTTGGACGTGCGCTCCATTCTTTGCGGCTTCCTTGCGTAATTTCTTCCGGCTTTTCACCACTCTTCAGCTCTTTTCCGCTCCGCAAGTTATCCAGACTTTATTTATTACCTAAAAATGCAAAATTAAGTAAGAAAAATATTTATTCTTGAAAACAATGAAAATACAGAATATGGGATAAAATGTAGAATTAATGCGCAAAAGATGAGTTAAATGCCAACAAAAAGGGATAAATATATACAATATTTGGCACTCATCAAATACCCCCAAACCTGAATTTTACTTGTCCTCAAGTAAAACAAAACTAAGGAAATCCTACCTATACCACTGTCGCTGGTCTCTCGAACGCATTTAGCGTATGCACTAAGCCTTTTAAACCACTAAGTGTCCCTAGTGGACGAGTTAAGTCTCGTGAAGGTTTGCTTAGAACGTACCTACAAAGTTCTAGGTCAAAATATAAGCTCAGATTCCATCAAATGTGACATGTGCAAGACAGTTTAAGCTCACAGCAAAATGGAGATGTCAATCTAGCTATCAAAGGCACGATCCTAGCACTGATAACAAAAAAAAGACATGTGATAAGAGTGTAAAGTGTATCTACACATGTGTAAAGAAAGATCTGAAGTTATGACTACTAATCACCAAGAGATAGTTTCTCAGGCTAAGAACCAAGGTCGAAATCTAGCTAGCTGTCCGGACTTTACGAGAATTGTGAATGAGTTGGAGGTATTTCACAATTACTCGCGTTGTACATCAATGGCGTACACCCTCCTTGCTTATTACAATGAAACAACAAAATGACTATTTACATGACTCTTATTTACATTGACTACTCTCTTTTTATTTTTGGAACAAGAGAGAATGGAATTGATAAACACTTGACTTTTTTGTATTTTTTCTGATATTTTCTTTTTTTCTGAATATACATCGTTTTTTTTTTTTTTTTTTTGAATAAGGAAACACTTTTGATACATATACAAAAGGAAACAAAAATTACATGACACTTTGCAAGAGGTAGCCCTTTTTGATGCACCCAGTTAAATTCGATGGTTGTCTTTCTTAATGTAACCTCCACCTTCTATCCCAACCAACCAAAGAACAAGCTAGTCAAGTTTCGTTCAGTATTCTAAAGTGATTGGCAATCGTAACTTCCTATCAAACACCTTGAAGATCGAGGCCATACATGTATTGGTAGATCGTGCGCGTGCAAATTTCTTATCACTATGTGAATTGTGCTAGAATCAGGGTGCCTAAATATCTAGACTAAGACTCCTAATAATTACATATTTGCACAAGAGTCAACATTTCAAGGTAAATGAGCTCCATTTTTATGATTTTTTAATTTTTTATTTTGATTTTTCAATTTTTTTGGAATTTTTCAATTTTTTCAAAAAAAAAGAAGGAGTTCGTTTTCAATTATGGCAAATTATCATGGTATCTACTTTATACCCCCAAACCTAAACTAAACATTGTCCTCAATGTTTCAAAATATGGAAAGAATTAAAATGCAACATATGGAAAGGGACATGCTGAGTAGAGTAAAAGGAGAGAGAATACCCGATTTCGGCGAAAGCAGAATTAAAACTCCGTTATTCAAGGCAAGAAATCCAACATATTTCAGCCGAGATCATATTGGATTAGCAAAATATATACAAAAGGAAATTTAACTAACACATTATCTACAAGAAAATTTTGGTTTTTAATGGGATTGGACTTTTTGGAAAAAATTTGGTTTTGTTGGGAAAAAGACAAATTTTGGTTTTTAGGGAAAGATTTGAAAAACTTTTTGGTTATTTAGGGAAAGAGTGGACCAGTTTAGTCCACATAGACTGGGTCCTCCAGGTTGGTTGTTTCAATGTCGGGTGGGAATGGCTCAAGAAATGGCTTTAATCTCTGCCCGTTGACTTTGAAAACGTTCTTGTTGGAAACATCCTCCAGCTCTACAGCTCCATGAGGAAAAACTGTGCGTACTAGGTACGGACCCTTCCATCTGGAACGCAGTTTTCCTGGAAAAAGATGTAATCGGGAGTCATACAGCAAGACTTTCTGACCAGGAGTGAAGGATTTGCGTAGAATACGCTTGTCATGAAACATCTTCATCTTCTGCTTATATAACTTGGCACTATCATAAGCCTCATTTCTCAATTCTTCCAACTCGTTGAGTTGAAGTTTCCTTTGAATTCCAGCTTCGTCCAGAGAAAAGTTCAGTTGCTTGATTGCCCAATAAGCTCGATGTTCTAATTCCACAGGTAGATGACATGGCTTTCCATACACCAGACGATAAGGGGACATGCCAATTGGTGTCTTATAAGCTGTTCTATAGGCCCACAAAGCATCATTCAATCTTATTGACCAATCTTTCCTAGACGGGTTAACCGTCTTTTCTAGAATGTGCTTGATTTCCCTATTAGACACTTCCACTTGTCCACTGGTCTGAGGGTGGTACGGAGTAGCAACCTTGTGAGTTATTCCATACTTGCGTACTAAAAACTCGAAGTGCCTATTGCAGAAATGTGAGCCACCGTCACTGATGATAGCTCTCGGGGTACCAAAACGTGAAAATATGTTTTCCTTTAAAAAGGAAAGTACCACCTTGTGGTCATTTGTTCTGGTTGTTATGGCTTCTACCCACTTAGAAACGTAATCAACTGCGACTAGGATGTACAACTTGCTGTCAGACATGGGAAATGGACCCATGAAGTCTATCCCCCAAACATCAAAAATCTCCACAATCAAAATGGGGTTCAATGGCATCATGTTTCTCCTCGAAATGCTTCTTAGCTTTTGACAGCGTTCACAAGCAACACAATAATCATGGCAATCCTTGAACAATGATGGCCAATAGAATCCACACTGCAAGATCTTTGCAGCGGTTTTCTTGGCACTGAAATGGCCTCCACATGCTTGGTCATGACAGAAAGATATCACATCTTTCTGTTCAGTGTTGGGGACACATCTCCTAATGATTTGGTCTGGGAAGTACTTAAACAAATATGGGTCATCCCAAAGGAAATGTTTAACTTCAGCCAAGAACTTATAGCGGTCTTGTCTCGACCAACGTGAGGGCATCCTACCTGTAGCGAGGTAGTTAACAATATCAGCAAACCAAGGAAGGTCTGAGATAGACATCAGTTGTTCATCTGGGAAT
Source organism: Papaver somniferum (assembly GCF_003573695.1). Lineage (NCBI taxonomy): Eukaryota > Viridiplantae > Streptophyta > Magnoliopsida > Ranunculales > Papaveraceae > Papaver > Papaver somniferum. The sequence goes on along the minus strand of NC_039362.1, from coordinate 178,762,646 downwards.
GATTCTCTAATCAGCTCAAATTCATCAATTGACTCTAAAGTTAATCTAGATAAATGATCAGCAACCACATTCTCACAACCTTTCTTATCACGGATTTCGAGATCGAATTCCTGTAATAAGAGTATCCATCGAATAAGGCGAGCTTTAGCATCCTTCTTGGAAAGAAGATACTTCAAAGCCGCATGGTCTGTGTATATGATGATCTTAGACCCTATCAGATAAGATCTAAACTTGTCTAATGCGAAAACGACGGCAAGCAATTCCTTCTCGGTAGTTGAATAATTGAGTTGGGCATCATTAAGGGTTTTGATAGCATAGTATATCACATATGGTAGTCTATCAACTCGCTGTCCTAAAACAGCACCAACAGCATAATCAGAGGCATCACACATAAGTTCGAACGGAAGCTTCCAATCGGGTGGTCGGACTATAGGAGCGGTGGTGAGAAGGGTTTTTAATTCCTCCCATGCCTTCACACAAGTAGCATCGAAATTGAAGGCAACATCTTTGGAGAGAAGACTGCACAGAGGTCTGGAGATTTTGCTGAAATCTTTGATGAATCGCCGGTAAAAACCAGCATGACCTAGAAATGATCTGATCTCCTTCACAGAGCGAGGTTGTGGTAGATGTTGAATGAGGTCAACTTTAGCTTTATCCACTTCAATTCCTTTTTCTGAGATGATGTGTCCTAGAACTATTCCTGAATTCACCATAAAATGGCATTTTTCCCAATTTAGAACAAGGTTCTTTTCTTTACATCTGGATATCACGAGGGAAATATGCTTCAAACATTCGTCAAACGAGGAACCAAAAACATAGAAATCATCCATAAAGATCTCGAGAAAACTATCTATCATGTCAGAAAAAATGCTCATCATGCAACGCTGAAAAGTAGCAGGTGCATTACACAACCCGAAGGGCATACGTCTATAAGCAAACGTCCCAAATGGACACGTGAATGTAGTTTTTTTCCTGATCTTCTGGAGCAATGTGAATTTGGTTATAACCGGAAAAGCCATCTAGAAAACAGTAGTGACTGTGTCCAGACACACGTTCTAGCATTTGGTCAATGAAAGGGAGCGGGAAGTGATCTTTCCTTGTTACTGTGTTCAACTTCCTGTAGTCGATGCATACTCGCCATCCTGTGGTTGTACGAGTAGGGACTAACTCATTCTTGTCGTTCTGAACTACAGTAATGCCTGACTTCTTAGGCACAACTTGAATGGGACTAACCCATTTGCTATCGGGAATTGGGTATATGATACCCGCATCAAGTAGTTTCATGATTTCTCCTTTGACTACATCTCTCATGTTAGGATTAAGTCTCCTTTGCATTTCCCTAGATGGTTTGGCATTCTCTTCGAGATTAATGTGGTGCATGCAAATGGTGGGACTAATTCCTTTGAGATCTGAGATGGTCCATCCTAAGGCCTCTTTGTGTTCCTTAAGTACTTCTAAAAGCTTACTTTCCTGTTCCGTGTCTAAACATGATGAAATAATGACGGGTAAAGTATCAGAAGAACCTAGGAATGCGTACTTCAACGTACTAGGCAATGTTTTCAATTCAAGCTTGGGTGGCTCAACAATGGATGGAATAAGCTTGGAATCAGAGAGTAAGGGTGGTTCCACTTCATATTTCCTTTCAGTGATGTCCATTTGAGGTACAGATTCGAGCAGAGATAGGACGTCACTACAGTATGCATCATCATAGGAATCTGAGTTAAAGTTCTCCATACATGCTTGAAAGGGGTCGACGGATAGAATGTTAGTCAATGAATCTTGCATTAATCCTTCAATCATATTAACTTCATGCACATCATCATCATCAAGATTCACAGGTTGTTGACTAATATCGAACACATTCAATTCTACTGTCATGTTACCAAAAGACAGTTTCAACACTCCATTACGACAATTAATGATCGCGTTGGACGTAGCCAAGAAAGGACGTCCTAATATGACAGGAATGTGACAGTCTGGGTTTTGTACAGGTTGAGTGTCTAAGACAATGAAGTCTACGGGAAAATAGAATTTGTCAACCTTGATCAAAACGTCTTCGACCACTCCACGAGGAATCTTGACAGATCGGTCTGCCAGTTGTAGAGTGATAGATGTTGGCTTCAACTCCCCAAGACCTAACTGCTCATAAACAGAATATGGCAGTAGGTTAACACTTGCACCTAGGTCTAATAACGCTTTATTGACCGTGTGTTCTCCTATAGTGCAAGAAATTGTTGGACATCCTGGATCCCTAAACTTGGGTGGAGTTTTGTTCAGAATGATGGAACTCACCTGCTCAGCTAAGAAAGCACGTTTTTGCACATTGAGCTTGCGCTTTTGAGTACACAAGTCTTTGAGGAATTTGGCATAAGCAGGGATTTGCTTGATTGCTTCAAGAAAAGGAATGTTGATGTTGACTCTCTTGAACAGATCTAACATCTCATTATAATGGGTAATTTTCTGTTGATAGATCAATCTTTGAGGAAATGGGGCAACAGGAGAATGAGTTGGCAAAGGGACATTCACAGCAGTAGAATTGTCAAATTTTCCAACTTTCTCAGGTTCTTTGGTTTTCTGGGGTTGTGGAGACAGCGTGGAATTTGTATCAGATTCATTAGGTTCGCCCACGTTGTTCTCGATGACTTTACCACTTCGGAGGGTGGTAATGGCATGGACTTGATCGGGTGAGGTTTCAGTGCAGGATGTTGTGCCTGTTTGAAATATCCTCTTTGGATTTTGTTGGGGTTGGCTCGGAAGTTTACCCTTTTATCTCTCACACATTTGATCCATCTTTTGATCTAGATTTTTCTGACTTTGCATCAAACTATGGAACATTTCCTCTAGGGTGGATAATCTCTTGTCGGTATTGTGTTGAGGATATGATTGTTGTTGAGAGTTTGATTGTTGTTGAGGGTTTCTCGGGTGTTGATAACCTTGATTGTTCTGATATCCCTGATTGTTTTGATAGCTCTGATTGGGTTGAGATGGTCCTCCCTGAGTGGGTCCTTTTGACCATGAAAAGTTAGGGTGGTTTCTCCATCCTGGATTGTAGGTCTGTGAATAGGGGTTATGTTCTTGTTTTTGAAACATGGCATGTGCCTGTTCAAGCCTAGATTCCTGGACTGCAAGCAAATCGGGACAATTTTGGAATTGATGGTTGGGATCGTTACATGCGGCACATACAGCCGAAGCGACATGTTCTCGGAGAGTAGTGGTGGAAGGTTTTGAATTTTTATG